>NW_017671862.1:234811-237792 GCF_001879085.1 Nicotiana attenuata
TATATAAAATTTATATAATTTTTGTATATATATATATATATATATATATATATATATATATATATATATATATATATACAAAAAAAAATCAGTGTATATTTTTTTATACTCGGCTAACGAATGTAAATGTATTTGGTTGGTCGGCTAAATGTGTAACTTATAAGCAAATTCGAAACTAATTTAAAATTAGCCATTTTTGTAATTAGTTGGACAAACGTATTCTTAAACTAAACCTTCTTCTTGTCCGCTATAGCAATGACCAGGACGATCTCGAAAATCTTTTCTTTTTTCTCCAATTTCAAGTTTTGACCATCTCAAGTAAACTCCAAATTTTACTCTTCAATTCAGTTAATAAAAAGCAATGAATAGAATTTAAAACACTAAGAAGATACAAAGTACATGGCGTAACAATGAAGTTCACAAAATTATAGCCAACAAATATATGTCATGATCATTGCAACTTTACATTTAGGTGCAGCCTACAAGTACCAACTTGACGGAAAGTTAAAGAGAAAGCGAGATGTGAAATTCCAAAAGACATAATCTGGTCTAAAAATTAATTTCGCGCATAAATAAAATATTGGTTAAAATGCTGAAATTTGAACTACATTAGTTCAAACTCTAGGGGAAAATGTTGGAGTTCACGAACAAAATGCTAGAGTTTGAACTAATATAATTTTATGTCAAACTCCGAAAAAAATTGCTGGAATTACAAAAAGTTGCTGGAGTTTGAACTAATATTAATATTTGAGACTCCACCATAACTTTTTCATATTTTGGCAGAGTTCTTTTTTTAATTTTATTTCCGCATTGAGAATGATGTTTTTATCTATTTTACATATGTTGGCTATTTCTTCAATTACTGGTCTGGAATGTGGCCAAATTGTGCTATATTTTAGTCTTTCGAGTTAAAAAAATGAGACTTTTTCCTTCCTATACCATATATGAAACCTTATCTATATCTATACTATATTAAAAGCACGAAGGCCTCGCCTTTTTTACCCTTTAAAAATATATTTCACAAGGGGTTAAATTGTAATTTAAATTAACTTCCTAATATTTAAGATTTTCAAATCAACTTCAATCAATACTTAGCCTAATATTTAGGTGTATTATATATTCCTCAACTTAAATTTTTTCTCTTTGTTAGGCAATATAGCAAGTCCTTGCCAAAAAGCTAAAAAGTCACACGAATCCCACACGAAGCTAAAAGGCCAAAAAAAGACTAACGCCACAACACCTTGCCATCATCAACTAGAACTAGAAGTAATACTACAAAAGTTTACTTGTTTAATTATTATTATTATTATTATTTAAATATCATTGATGATTCTTTTAGGAGCATGCTCCAAAAATCAGACACAAAGTAACAAAATACAAAGCAATCTGGTTGCTCATTCAAAATATTATTGATATGAAGTAATCTCACAATTAATATGTAGCTTTATTTTTCGTGCGTGTGCTAAAAAATTTAGAAAATTGTAAAAATATACTTATTTGCCAATTTTCTCCAAAACATTGAACCAAGAATAGCCAAAGCATGCATGATCGTAATAAGAATAATCAAATTATAATTTTACTGCATGCAAATTTTAAAAAAAATATTTGTTAGAAGTTAGAACTGTAACGATCCGACCGGTCGTTTTTAGAATTCACGCCCCGATCCCCCATTAACTGTTTCCCCTAAGTTCATTTCTGCTATTTTGGTTTGCCAGGACGTTAGGTGTTGAGTTCTGGAGAGTTTTGGGACACTTAGTCCCTAAATAAGAACTTAAGAGTTAAAAAATGGTCCGTAATCAGAACAGTGTGAAGACGACCTCGGAATGGAAATCCGATGGTTCCGTTAGCTCCGTTAGGTGATTTCGGGGTTGGAAGCGTGTTCGGAATGCATTTTGGAAGTCCGTAGCTAATTTAAGCTTGAAATGCCGAAGTTTGAATTTTTGAAGTTTCCGGTCCGATAGTGAGATTTTGATCCGAGGGTCGGAATGGAATTTCGGAAGTTGCAGTAGCTCCGTCATGTCATTTGGGATGTGTGTGCAAAATTTTAGGTCATTCGGACGTGGTTTGGTTAGGTTTTTGATCGAAAGCGTATTTTGAAGATTTGGAAGTTCATAAGCTTGATTTTTGGTTTGATCCGTCGTTTCGATGTTGTTTTATGTGATTTGAAACTTCGAGCGAGTCCGTGTTAGGTTATATCACTTGTGTGTGTGATTAGATGGGGTCCCGGGAGCCTCGGGTGTGTTTCGGATGCTCAACGGGTAACTTTCCTCCTATTTTGAACTGCTGTTGTTGCTGCTTCTGATATCCTTCTACGCGATCGCGAAGATTCTCCCGCGATCGCGATGCATTGTTGAAGACCACCTCGAAATCCTTCTTCGCGTTCGCATCTGTCTCATCGCGTTCGCGAAGCGCAGTTTATTTCCTCTTCGCGTTCGCATAGGCTTTCACGCGTTCGCGTATAGCAACTTCTGGACCTCAATATTTTCCTTCAATGCGTTCGCGTTCATGCTTCCGCGATTGCGAAGCACTATTTTTCTCTTCTCCGCGTTCGCGTTCTCATGATCGCGTTCGCGATGTACATTTCTGGGCCTTCTGGAATTTCCTCTATGCGATCGCGATCGTTGTTCCGCGATCGCGATGAACAAATCGCTGGACAGACAGAATTAAACCCCAAATTCGAGGGTTTCACCATTTTTATCACATTTTGACTTCTGGAGCTCGGCTCTTGGCGATTTTTGAAGGGATTTTCACCTGGGCGACTTGGGTATGTGCTTCTCAGTCGATTTAGACCAATTTCCATGAATCTCCTCTTAATTTCATCCTTTAATTTCAGATTTTGAGTGAAAAATAGGTAAAACTTCATAGACCAAATTGTTGAGTTTTGAGGGGGTGTTTCACCTCCGATTTGGGAGATTTTTATATGGTTAGACTCGTGAGAGTACGAGGGTTCTGAAAAATATAAAAATTATCCGATTCCGAGA
>NW_017671862.1:241349-243065 GCF_001879085.1 Nicotiana attenuata
CCTTTTTTACCCTTTAAAAATATATTTCACAAGGGGTTAAATTGTAATTTAAATTAACTTCCTAATATTTAAGATTTTCAAATCAACTTCAATCAATACTTAGCCTAATATTTAGGTGTATTATATATTCCTCAACTTAAATTTTTTCTCTTTGTTAGGCAATATAGCAAGTCCTTGCCAAAAAGCTAAAAAGTCACACGAATCCCACACGAAGCTAAAAGGCCAAAAAAAGACTAACGCCACAACACCTTGCCATCATCAACTAGAACTAGAAGTAATACTACAAAAGTTTACTTGTTTAATTATTATTATTATTATTATTTAAATATCATTGATGATTCTTTTAGGAGCATGCTCCAAAAATCAGACACAAAGTAACAAAATACAAAGCAATCTGGTTGCTCATTCAAAATATTATTGATATGAAGTAATCTCACAATTAATATGTAGCTTTATTTTTCGTGCGTGTGCTAAAAAATTTAGAAAATTGTAAAAATATACTTATTTGCCAATTTTCTCCAAAACATTGAACCAAGAATAGCCAAAGCATGCATGATCGTAATAAGAATAATCAAATTATAATTTTACTGCATGCAAATTTTAAAAAAAATATTTGTTAGAAGTTAGAACTGTAACGATCCGACCGGTCGTTTTTAGAATTCACGCCCCGATCCCCCATTAACTGTTTCCCCTAAGTTCATTTCTGCTATTTTGGTTTGCCGGGACGTTCGGTGTTGAGTTCTGGAGAGTTTTGGGACACTTAGTCCCTAAATAAGAACTTAAGAGTTAAAAAATGGTCCGTAATCAGAACAGTGTGAAGACGACCTCGGAATGGAAATCCGATGGTTCCGTTAGCTCCGTTAGGTGATTTCGGGGTTGGAAGCGTGTTCGGAATGCATTTTGGAAGTCCGTAGCTAATTTAAGCTTGAAATGCCGAAGTTTGAATTTTTGAAGTTTCCGGTCCGATAGTGAGATTTTGATCCGAGGGTCGGAATGGAATTTCGGAAGTTGCAGTAGCTCCGTCATGTCATTTGGGATGTGTGTGCAAAATTTTAGGTCATTCGGACGTGGTTTGGTTAGGTTTTTGATCGAAAGCGTATTTTGAAGATTTGGAAGTTCATAAGCTTGATTTTTGGTTTGATCCGTCGTTTCGATGTTGTTTTATGTGATTTGAAACTTCGAGCGAGTCCGTGTTAGGTTATATCACTTGTGTGTGTGATTAGATGGGGTCCCGGGAGCCTCGGGTGTGTTTCGGATGCTCAACGGGTAACTTTCCTCCTATTTTGAACTGCTGTTGTTGCTGCTTCTGATATCCTTCTACGCGATCGCGAAGATTCTCCCGCGATCGCGATGCATTGTTGAAGACCACCTCGAAATCCTTCTTCGCGTTCGCATCTGTCTCATCGCGTTCGCGAAGCGCAGTTTATTTCCTCTTCGCGTTCGCATAGGCTTTCACGCGTTCGCGTATAGCAACTTCTGGACCTCAATATTTTCCTTCAATGCGTTCGCGTTCGCTTTCATGCTTCCGCGATTGCGAAGCACTATTTTTCTCTTCTCCGCGTTCGCGTTCTCATGATCGCGTTCGCGATGTACATTTCTGGGCCTTCTGGAATTTCCTCTATGCGATCGCGATCGTTGTTCCGCGATCGCGATGAACAAATCGCTGGACAGACAGAATTAAACCCCAAATTCGAGGGTTTCACCATTTTTATCACA
>NW_017671863.1:0-97719 GCF_001879085.1 Nicotiana attenuata
GTGTTTCACCAGATGGACCAGGTCCATTACTGAGTTCATTTGTCAATCTTCAAAACTTTAACTGAACTTGGGCCAACAGTTTCACAATCCATATATCTCTTTTTAGTCACCAAGTATTTTATAAACTTGGTGTATCCCGGCATTTGCTCAAGAGCTTCCACCAAAGGAACATTGATCGACAAGCTTTTCATCATCTCAATAAACTTCTTGAATTGGTTTTCATTCTTTTTCTTCGCAAGTCTTTGAGGGTAAGGTGGAGGAGGCCTTGGCAAGGGAGCCTTAGCCTTGGGCACTACCGTTTTCGGCATGTCTATCACGTGTTCCCTAGACGGGTTCACATCATTTTGAGTCTCCACCTCATTATCATGAATATCAATTCTCACTTCAGCATTCAAATTCTCTTCACTCACTTGCTCATCAACTATTAGAACATCATCATCTTGCACTTCAACCTCATCCCTGACAACTTCCTTTTGGTTGGAGGTATTTACTTCACCACCTCTACCGCTCCTTGTGATCACCACCATTGCATGCCCGGTATTGTTCTCACCCTTCGGGTTTACTACCGTATCACTAGGTAGATCCCCCTTAGGGCGAGTGTTCAAAGATTGCAAAGTCTGGCCAAGTTGAACCTCCAAGTTTCGGATAGAAGTATTATGGGATGCCAACTGGGCATTAGAGTCGGCGTTCTTTTTCATCATTTGCTCAAACATCATCTATATCCTTCCCATCTCATTGTTTGACGAGCTAGGACCTTGGGACGAAAATGGAGGCGGGTTGTTTGGTTGTTGATACATCGGAGGCCTTTGAAAGCCCGGCCTTCGATTCCCTTGGTTGCCATTATTCCAACCCCCTTGGTTGTTGTTTCCTCCCCAATTGCTATTGTTGCCACCCCAGTTGCCCTGGTTATTCTGGTTGCCCCAATTTTGATGGTTGTTTCCCCAGTTGATATTTCCCTATTGGTTTTGATTCCCCCAATTCCCTTGGGATCTCCACTGTTGTTGTTATTTTGGAGCATTGCCCCGTTGTCCTTGGTAATTGTTCACATACTGGACTTCTTCACTTTGATCGTCATACCCATCATCTTGGTTAAAACCACTACTACCCTGCTCATATTGATCCGGATTTCCTTGACTTTGTTGACCTCTTTGTCGTCTTTTGTTGACCAACATATTTACCCCTTCCTTAGCATTTACTTGTCTTGGCGCTTGAACATGCTGCAATTGAGCTTTTGTCAGCTGGTTCATTGTTGTAGTCAACTCTGCTATTGCTTGGCCATGGTCATGGAGCTCTTTGTGCAGGTGAATGACTGTGGGATCACCTTGTGGCATATTAGCTCGGCTTTGCCACGCCGAGGAAGTATCTGCCATCTCATCCAATATCTCACACGCCTCAGTATAAGGTGTGTTCATAAAATTTCTCCCTGCTAGCTGGTTCACTACACACTGATTGGTCGTGTTAATGCCATGGTAGAATGTTTGTTGGATCATTGCTTCGGTCATGTCATTGTTCGGACTTTCTTTCACCATCGTCTGATACCTTTCCCAGATCTCATGAAGTGGTTCATTAGGTTCCTGTTTGAAGGCCAAGATCTCATCTCTCAATGTCGCCATATGCCCCGGCGAGAAAAACATAGCTATAAACTTATCGGCCAACTCATCCCATGTAGTGATGGAATGGTTGGGAAGTCTTTCGAGCCAGTCCAAAGCTTTCCCACTAAGTGAAAAAAGGAACAATCTCAACTCAATGCATCCTCCGACACATTAGTCTGTTTGCTTCCCCAGCAGGTATCCACAAAGCCCTTCAGATGTTTATATGCATTCTGATGGGGAGCGCCTGTGAAGTACCCTCGTTGCTCCAATAAAGTCAACATAACATTTGTAATCTGGAAATTGCCCGCCTGGATCCGGGGTGGGACAATTGCACTTGCGTAGCCTTCATTTGGAAGCACCCAAGGAGCCACTCGCGGAGGAACTGGGTAGGGTCTGGAATATTGTCATTGGCCTGGCGGCCCCTTCTTTGAGCTTGAGGTACTAGAGGGACCTCATTTTCAGCATTATCATCTACCTCCTCCCCCGGAACATTTCCAATAGGATCATCGTCTGCCATGTTGTACCTGAATCGATTAACTCACACAAGTTAGTAAAAAAGAATGAAACAAAAACAAGACACAAAACTAGTTAGATAGATAGCCAAAACCGTTTAGCTCCCTGGCAACAGCGCCAAAAAGTGATCGGTTCCAACCCTATACCACTATAAAATGGCAAAGAGTGGTCGATGCAACTTTTACCCGAAAGCTCGGGATCTATATCCACAAGGAGCTAATATTGGTTGGGAATTGGGTGTCTATCCAATCTAGCTATGCGTGTTGTTCTTAGTTGCACTTCTAAACATGCTTTGTTTTGTTTCTATTCTACTTCTATGCTAATGAATGATGAAAGTAATCTAAGTGCAATATTTTTGTAAGGGTTTTCTCAATTAATAAAAGGCACTAGGGAAGTGACTTACACCTAGGCAAGTATCTAATGGGGTCTAAAGCTTAGGATAAACTTGTTATAATTAGGATCATGATATAACCATTGCACATAATTACTCACTCTATACCTCTCGGTAGTTCAAGTGACTTTGCCCGAATTGGCTTTCTCAAGCCCAATTGGGTGTCCAAACAATGCAAGAAAAATTGGCTCAAGTCGCGTATTAATCTCTAGGTTTAACCCTTTAATTGGGGCTATCAATCTCTTGAATGCACCCCAATTCCTTGTTAGCCTGAATTTCCTAGACTTAGTCTCTCTTTCTCAAGAAGAGTCTAAGTCATATAAGCACGAATCAGTGTTTGCAACCACCAATTTAAAAATTAAAGCATGATTCAAACTAAATATCATTAACTCATAAACAATTAAGCCCTAAAATTCAAGACCCATTAAATACCCATACTAGGGTTGGGTCACAACCCTAGCTAGTGGGTTTAGCTACTCATAATCAAGGTAGAAATCAAAGATGGAGATGAAATATAACCCATAAAAAGTAATTACAGGAGTAAAATCTAAGATTAATGGTAAAAGCTACTCTAAAATTACTCAAAATAGCTAAGTACGACGGTTCACGTGTTCTTCAAAACAAAAGCTCCCCTAAAAATGTGAAAAAGAACTATTTATACACAGCTAAAATTTTCAGACAAAAATACCCCTACGGAGGTTCCGTTGACAGCGTAATAATGGGCGTCTCAGTGCTTGTACATTCGCGGCCGCGCAAAAGCAAGCACGGACCGCGGTTTTTCTCTTTTTGACTGGATCTGGACTTGATTTCGCTGGGAGCGTAAAAGCACCCGCCTCAGCGTTGTCTTCAACCGCGGCCGCGTAATATGTTCGCGGACCACGCTCTTCATTTGAGCTCAAATTTCCAGTCCTCTGATTCTCAATTTTGCCCTCAGTGCTATTCGGATCGCGGCCGCGGCAAGTATTTCGCTACCGCGCTATTTCATCGCGGGTAGCGATGTCTGTTGTGCCCAAACATGCCTTCTCTGAACTTCAATTCCGCTGAGAGCGTAATTATGGTCGCCTCATCGGTGGTCCTTCCGTGGCCGCACTATTTCATCGCTATCAGCGCTTTTAGCTTAGCTTTGAACTTGTGCATCTTTAACTGCTTTATGATCAAACACTGCAAACAAGCACAATAAGTTAGTTTCCGGGAATACTTTTACACATATTTGATCCAAAACCTAAGTAAAAGGAGTATAAGATAGGCTAGAATTCTTAGTTATCAGTACACCCTCATTCTTTTATTTCCTTTTGTTGATTCTGTTTGTTGAAAGCAGAAGAATCATTTTTTTTAATTATGTGTGGTTTGTTTGACCTAGTTTAATTGAATCAGTTTTTCGCCCATAAATTAGCTAAGTAACGGTTAGAATTGCATTTAATTATTTGTTTGAATGACAACATGCGTAGGTGTCATGACCCCAAAACCTACCCGGTAATGATGGCGCCTATGTTGGAACTAGGCCAGCCGAGACATTCCCAAAACAATTTGACATTTCAAAAATAAAGATGTTTTTAAGCTATTAATTAATAAACTTCATAGCATAAGTCTAAATAACAAAGTGCGGAAGAAACAAAAGCCCGAAATCGGTGTCACAAGTCACGAGCATCTACTACAGACTATCCGACAACAATTAAAACTATTACAGTCTGGAAAACACTAATATAGTCTAAGGAAGATAAGAGGGAGAAGAGCAAGGCTGCGATCGCCATGCAGCTACCTTTCCAACTCCGAATATCCGCGACGGATGGAAGAAATCAGCGCTCGCTATCCTGTCCAGCAGCCCCTGGATCTGCACACAAGGTGCAGGGAGTAATGTGAGTACGCCAACTCAGTAAGTAATAAAGGTAAATAAAAACTGAGTAGTAAGAAACACATAAATCCACGTCATGAAATCACAGTAAGTACAACATGCTCTCAAATTAGTATACAAGTCAAATCATCTCGTTTTAAAATCCAATTTCGGTAAAAAACATCATTTGAAGATATATTTTTTTTCAACAGTTTTAATAGAGGTTCGATGAACTTTTTGAAGTAAAAGTGATGAAAATCATAAATAGCCTCTCGGGCAAAACAGGTATCATAAACCGTCCCTCGGACATAACATCACTCAGAATCAGCCCCTCGGGAAACATCATATCACTCACTCAGGGTACCCGCGCTCACTGGGGGTGTACAGACTCCGGAAGGGCTCCTACAGCCCAAGCGCTATCACAAGCCACCTCGTGGCATAATCAATCAGGCCCTCAGCCTCTCATAACCACAAATCAGTATCAACATGCTGCGGCGCGCAGCCCGATCCCATAATATCCTCACAACACAGGCCCTCGGCCTTACTCAGTCAGAAACCGCTCATGCCACTCGGGCTATCAGTAAAACAAGGTGCTCAGCCCAAAATATCATTTTATGCATCAAAATGGAGTAATAAAGACTGAGTTATGAAATCAGTAAAACATAGCATGACTGAATACAGATCTTAAGTCAAAACAGTGAGGAAATAATAGTAAAAGGCCCCTAAGGATCCAAACAGCTTGGCACGAGGCCCAAATATGGCATTCAGCCTAAATCATAGAAATTCCTTCTAAGGCACATAAGTATCAAATAGTTTCAGTCAAATACGCAACTTAATAGTTGCTACGGGACGGACCAAGTCACAATCCCCAACGGCGCACGCCCCACACGCTCATCATCTAGTATGCGCGTCACCTCAAAATAGTGAAACGATGCGAAATCCGGGGTTTCGTGCCCTCAGAACAAGATTTACAATCATTACTTACCTCGAACCGGTCAAATCCCTACTCCGCGATGCCTTTGCCTCTGGAATCGGCCTCCAAACATCTCGAATCTAACTAAAAGCAATTCAATATGATCAATATAGGCCAAGGGATCAATTCCAAATGAAAAACTATCAATTTATACCAAAATCCCGAAATTCATCCAAACCCGGCCCCCGGGCCCACATCTCGGAATTCGATAAAAATCACAAAACTAGAAACTCCTTTCACTCACGAGTCTATACATACCAAAATTATCAAAATCCGACGTAAAATGCCCCTCAAATCCTCAAATTAAACTCTCCAATTTCAAGCCCTAATCCCCTCAATTTCTTCCCCAATTTCCACAAATTTCATGCCTAAACCACTGAAATTTACCTTAATCACAAGTATTAAGTTCAAATAACTTACCTCAATGAGTATCCCCTTGATTCCCTCTTCAAAACCCTCCAAACATCTCCAAAATCCAGATAGAAATGGTGAAGAACAGCCAAAATTCGCGAAGGGCTTCCTTAAATACCTTCTGCCCAGGCATCTCGCACCTGCGGCTCATTACCCGCATCTGCAGGACCGCTTCTAAGGTCAAACCAACCGCATCTGCGGTTTTCACTTAACCTCCCTTTTTTGCATTTGCGATCCAATACCCGCACCTGCGGTCTCGCAGGTGCGCTTCTCTTTCCGCACATGTGGTTCCTGGCTTCCTTGGCCTTGGCTACTTCTGCGGCTGCTCTCCCGCTTTCGCAAACCTCGCACCTGCGGTCCCCACTCCGCAGGTGCGGTTATGACAGCTGAAGGAAATCTTCAGCACTTCCTCAAATGTCATCCTTGATCCGTCAACCTCCTAAAATCAACCCGAGGCCCTTGGGACCTCAGCCAAACATGCCAGCAAGTCACATATCACCATTCAAACTTATTCAAACCTTCGAAACACTCAAAACAACATCAAAAGACAAATCACCCTCGGATTCAAGCCTAAGGATTTCCAATTAGGTAATTGAGTAGGGACCCTAATGGACTGGGTAATTGAGTAGGGACCCTAATTAGGTAAAAATTTGAACTTAAAAGCAAAATTTAGGAACCCTAACTCAGTGCCAAGTCTGGGCACCCTCCGCGGACCGCGGTCGTGTTTGTGCGGTCCGCGATGTTGAACTTCTGAAAGGTGACTCTTGCCCAGTGCGGCCGCACTACATTTTGTGCGGTCTGCACTGGCCCAGTGCAGCCGCGGTTGATTTTGTGCGGACCGCACTGGTGAGATTCAGAGAGTGTGTTTTTGAAACTCTATACCTGTGCGGACCGCGGTCATTTGTGTGCGGTCCGCGGTGGCTTTAGTGCGGCCGCACTACCATTTTGTGCGGTCCGCACTAGGCAACTTCTGCAACTGTCTGCAACACTGTGTTTCTTTTACAATTTGTTCTGCTGCAATAACTTGAACTCCTGCATTGATACTAATAAACACATTGAATGATCTTTGCAAACAATGGTGAGAAAAGGTTCAAAACAACCGGGAAAAAGAGAAAGAAGATGGTAAAACTCACTCCCCAAGCTCGGGAGAACATAAAAAAGACCAGAAAGCTCATTAAAGCCGCAGACAGAGCTGCTTCCCATTCCTCGGGGAGTGAGTACCAACCGTCACGGGACATTTCTTCAGACTCCGTGCCAGAGTATGTTGAAGACTTGCCGAGGTTTAGGCTAAGAGATACCCCTCCACCACCAACCACTGCCCAAACACCATAGCATGTTCCCACTGAGTCGTCTGAGGGCTCAGCAGCCGGCAGTGGTGATTACTCCACCTCTCCCACAGCTTGAGTATCCGGGGAGGGTGCAGATGGAGGTGAGGAGGAAGTACAAGAGGATGAGGAGATAGCTGAGGGTGGTGAGCCTCAAGTGGGAGGCATTGCCCGAACTAGAAAGCCAGAGGTTTGGGCGAGATAGGTTTGTAAGTGAGGTAGCATACCACAAATTTAGGGAGTGGTGGCCGGTGAGAAAGTTGATACCGGAGAGGAGTTTCATTGACAAAGATTTATTACTCCACAACCTTGACGTGTAGAGACAATTCAGAACTAGAGTGGGTTGGGAGTACTTCTTAGATGACCGTGTAGATGCTAATGAACACATGGTCAAGGAATTCTACTGCAATGTAGCCCACATAAAAAAGGGCTCCAAAGTGACCAAGGTGCGCAACAAGAAAGTGTTGTTTGATGGGAAATACCTCAATGAATACTTGGGTTTCAATGAGGAGGATGAGACCTATATATGGCGAAGTTAGAGATGGGAGAGGAGGTCCATCCATGGTTAGCTCAGTACCTGGAAATCCCAGGTACCGTTCCTGATTGGTTGACTGTTGGGGTAAAAATATTGAGGAGGACCCTGAACTTTGAGGCTAGGGGCTGGGAGACCTTTGTTTGCAGCCGGTTGGACCCTACTACACATGATCAGACCCTTCCTCTCCACCGGGCTGTGTTGGTTGCTTCAATTATGGCGGGATACCCCATAAATGTAGGGAATGTGATGTCCCGCATTATCTCGTTAGTGGGAGTGGAGCATGACCGGAACTACCCCTTTCCTAGCACTCTCACCATGTACTTTCGGGACCTGAAGGTGGACAAGAAGCCCTATGACGTCAAGGTTAAAGCGACAGCCCCGTTCTCCTGGTACAGTTTGAAGGGAAATGACAACCCCAAGGACAAGAACTATAAAGCCCCTACTTCTGCTCCAACTGGCCAGTCTGAAGAGCCAGTTGTGGTAGAGGTCCCTGCTGAGCCTACTTCCATTGCTGCTGATATGCCTCCCGGACCGTCCACATTTTCAACCATTCCTCCTGGCCCTTCCACATCAGCAGGCCCGGAGATTCCATCTAGCCGGACCCATCCCATCACTGCCCACCGACTGAGCCAGACTCTTGCCAGTATCAACAACTAGATGTCCACAGCGTCATCTAAGTTTTCCTCATTGACATCTACTGTTGCAGCTCAGTCGGCACCTCAGCCAGCACAGGTCCTACAATCAATAGAGGATGCTTTGAAGGAAATTCTTGAGAACCAGAAGAAAATCCTCGATACTCAGGATGCATTGACAAAGGCAGTGGATTCACATAGCAAGGCTCTCAAGGAGCTTGCAAAGGAGCATAAGAAGCTGCGAAGGACATGGGCTTCCAAGGAGTCCGTGAAGGAGCTGCGGGCAGATGTTGACAAGTTAAAGGCAGACCAGCTACCTTTAGACCTATTGTTTGAGGACCCAGTTCCAGCAGCTGACCACAGCCGGAGCAGACCCAGAGGCCTCCGAAGAGGAGGAGGATGATCCCTAGAGCAGATGATGCTATCATCTAGTTGGCGGACCCACAGGAGGCTTCCTCCGGTCAGCCGCAGGATGTACCACTTCTACAGCCTGTCGAGATCCAGGCCCAGGTCCCAGTAGCAGCAGAGCAGACCACCGGGAGCCAATCTGAGGTTCCCGAGCGCACAACAGACCCAGGGACCATCCATGATCCTATGCAGACAGACACGGCTTAGGGAGCCCTCTATATCCTTTTTCTATCTTTTTGGTGCTTATTTAGACTAGTTGGCATTGGGAATGCCAGCTTTTATTCGAGGGGGTGCGCCCTTCATTTTTGGATGACTATATATTGATACATTTTATGCTTTCTTGATTTTCATCTGGTTTGTATATAACTTTATATTTAGCTACTTTTATTGCACTTTTTATCTTTCCTTTGGTCTGTATATAAAGTTACATTTTGTTGTATATATTCATCCCCTCTATTGTATATTCATATCCCCTCTTGTATATATTTATTCTATTTTCCGCAAAAAAATTTCGTTTTTAGCTTCTTATTTGTGATTCGTAGCTTCTTGTTTTTGAAATTTGCAATAAGACTTTGGTTTTCTTAATGCCACGGTTCTTTCCAAAGGTGGAGTGTTGTGTGAACCGGGTGGCTTTTTCCAATGATAGATGGCGTGACAACCTTCTTAAGGGTTAGAGTGCATTTTTCTTTTTGTTTTTAGTAGTTTGTAGTTAAGGGTACCTCAAGAAAAGCTTCACTTGGGCCTAGCACATTTGCCTTTGATCTTAAGGTCAAGAACAAATTGTTGTGTTTCGGATGGTGAAAGTCGTGGCCTTGAGACTCTTGTGTTGACCGATAATCATCAAGTGGTTTTTCGGAACCATTGTGTGCTCAAATCGTATCTAAGGTAGTTGTGGGCCCCCGACTCTATATCTTTAGCAATCCCTTAGCTTATGTGGTGAGTAATTGAATTGCAAGTCCAAGTCCCGAGCCATTGGTCTAGAACTTGCCCTGAATGTTTGTTGAGGCGAAATCCTAAGTGAATTTTGACTTGAGACGTGATTATAGGCTCTTCTTGATTCAAATGATAGATTGAACAATTCCATAGCCTACCAATGATAAGATCCCTAGTTAACCCTTTTGAGCCTTAGAACCTTTTCTTTCAAGAATCATGATACAAGCCTATACCCGTTCTAAACGATACCCTCTCTTGGCACCCAAATCTCTCCCTTAGCACATGGAAAAAGTATAAGTTTGGGGGGAGAGACGAGGATTGCAACAAAGTGGTAAAAAGGCACAAAAGTAAAGAAAAGGAAAGGCAATGAAAAAGAAAGAAAAGCAAAAAAGACAAAAAGAAAGTTCAATGTGAAAAACAGTAAAAAGGGATTCAAGAAAAGCAATGAAAAAGAAAGAAAGGTGTGGAAAGTTGAAAAAGGAGTAAAGTTTTGAAATGTATAAGAAAGAGTGACAATGTGTCTCTCTAACCCCTTAGAAAGAAGTGAAATGACTCAAAGAGTCAAGTGAATTGTGCCAAACGAATCAAAAGAAGTGCTTAAGGGAAAATGGAACCCACTTGAACAAAAACATGACCTACCCTGAACCAAAAGCCTTCACAATGACTCCACAAAAGCCCTATATGATCTTGAGTTGAATGAAGCTTACATTAGTGGATACTTACATAAGGGGCAAGCATATGGTACCTAGAGCCGGACTTGTGACCTTTCCTTGAGAGAGATGAGTGAATTCCCATTAACCTCGTTTTGTGTGCCACTATTCTAAAAGTGAGGTTTGCTTAGGGAAAGTTGAGGATGTGTGAGTTTGGGTTCCAGAATGACCAAAGTACTTGAGAGAGTTCTTTGATGTGTTGAGTCAACTTTTGAAGCTCTTGTGTCACACTTGATCCATGGTTTCTCAAAGGTTAAATGTTGTTAATGATTCATTTGTATTGAGGGCAATTGTTAGTCCCGATTGATGCTAATTGAAGTTACTTTAGGATAGATGAAAATTCTTGGATTTTACCTCAAGGGGTGGGTCTTATTTTGTTTGCTTGAGGACAAGCAAAAGCTTAAGTTTCGGGGAGTTGATAACTACGGATTTTGACGTGTTTCATGCTCTTTCTTGCTTACGCTTTGATTATAAATTCTTACAAAATAGACCCAAAAGGCTCATAAGTTGTGCTTGATTGCAGGTTTGATCAACAAAGTGACGAGATGTCAAATATTGGCTCAATAAGGAGTGAAACCTGCACAAGTATCAAAGACAAAAGGAACTCAGGACAAACTAGCCTAGTGCGGCCGCAGTCCATTCTGTGCCGTCCGCACTAAGGAGATTCAGAGAACTGGCAGTGCGGCCACAGTGGAAATTGTGCGGCCCGCACTGAAGACTCCGCGGCCGCACTACCATTCGACGCGGTCCGCGGAAGCTAGCTTCAGAGAGATGTACAGAGCCTATCATCAAGCCTATGCAGTCTGCGGTCGACTCTGTGCGGACCGCGCTTGCTGCCTCCGCGGCCGCGGTCCATTCTGCGCGGTCCGCGGAGCCTGAGTTCAAAGAAGTGAATTTGAAGAGTCAAAAGCCTAGTGCGGCCGCAGTTCATTTTCTGCGGCCCGCACTGATCCCGCAGGGGTATTTTTGTCCAGTTTTTCCAGCTTAGTATAAATAGAAAATTTTTCCGTTTTTAGGGTAACCAGTTATTATCAGATATTTTAGCACTGTAGCTGCGCTCGTGAGAAGACCTATCTTAGTTATTTTTGGCATCTTTACGTAGTTTAATCATTGAAACTTTGTATTTACTTTAGTAATTAATTAATATGTCTTTCTCTTCATCTATTTCTCTGATTTTATCTTCAAGCATGAGTAGCTAGACCCATTAGCTAGGGTTGTGGCTCAACCCTAGTGTGGGTAATTGATGGGTGTTGTAATTTAAGGTTAGATTGATTATGGGTATTTGTTATTTGGGTCAATTTTATGGTTTAATTTATGAATTAGTGGTTGCAAACACTAGTTTGTGCTAAGTTGACTTGGGCTCTTCTTGAGAAAGAGAGCCTAAGTCTCCAAAATTGACTCAACAAGGAATTGGGATGGACTCAAGAGATTTGGTAGTCCCAATTAAAGGGTTAAACCTCGAGAGAGTAATTACCCGACTTGAACCCTAGTTGCTCGGGCAAATATGCATACCCAATTGGTCTCGAGAAAGTCAATTGGGCAAAACCACTCTTTCTACTGAGAGGTGTAGAGTGGGTAGTATTGAGCAACGATTATAACATACTTCCCCAATCATGTCAATTGTGCCTTAGATGCAATTACCCGTCAATTAGCCACCTAGGTGAAAGTCACTACCCTAGTGCCTTTTAAACCATTAGATACAACTTGTAGCAATTCTCATTTAGCTTAATCTAGCTGCATTTATAATTAGTAGTTGATAATAGTAGAATATTAAGAAAATCCCAAAAATTATGAGAAGACCAATTAAGAACACACACGCAATCCTAAACTAAATAGATACTCAATTCCAATACTAGCTCTCTGTGGATTCGATCCCGACCCAAAATCGGGTAAAAGCTATTGCGACCCTCTCTCGCTACTTTTTAGTGGTGCGGAGTTGGCAACGATCAGATAGTGTGATTGTTGTGGTCTTTAAATGGCATATTTGCTTAAATTGACATGTCTAGTTATTGGTTAATTCATGGTTGTTTGTGTGTTAGCTTGTTGTTTAGTTTAGGCATGGCTTAATTGTGTTTAATGAGCAGTAAATCTGGTTAGAAGACAGTAATTATTGAGGTAAAAGAAAAGGTTAAAAAATGGTAATTAATAGGATATTTAGAGGGCACTTTACGAATTAAATCTGAGGGGAATTTTTTTCTTTACTGCTGGAAACCTCTAGAAGAGGGACAGTTGTACCTATTGGTTATTAAAAGATGCCTTATCTCCTAAAAATCAGCTGACATTCCCCTATATTCCCTCACATAAGACCTCTCTCACATTCTATAAAAAGGGACTCACACTCCCTCATTCACAGACTTTTCACTCGGCATCCTCATAATCCCTTTAATCTTGAGTAGAGCAAACTTTCTGAATTCTAGCTTCCTTTTAAGTTTCAGAAAACATCAAAAACAAAAAAAAATGGGTTTGAAAAGAAGAAGAAAAGCAATAGGATTTGGGATTGATTTTGTAAGCAAAGTAATTCAGAAAGTGAAGCTAACTTCTCTGGGTTCTAAGCTGATTTTAATTGGCATTTGAAGTTGTTTCTGCTGCCTGGTTTTGCTGAGCTTTCTTTCTGGTTTTCTGACCTTTATTTGGTCTCAGTTCTTTGATTCCCGCTTAAGGTATGTTGAAATCTCATCTATGGTGTCTCTTGGAAACATATAAATGAAAATTTGACTTGTTGTTCCTGTAAAATCATATGTCCCTGTTGTCTGGGTTTTGCTTACATGTTCTTTTCCTTTCATCTATGTTGAGACTGATTTGTCTATGTCTTAAGCTTAAGGAAGTTCATGATGTTTAAATCACTTTAGAATTGGCATAGCATCTATTGGAATCTGATTCGTTCTTTAAATGATGGCCCATGTTTGAACATTGAGTGTGGTATACTTGTAGATCTGATAACCATGTGGATCATTTGTTAAATTACTAGATTGGCCAAACAGTTTATGAAGGATAGCCCAATGGCTACATCTTTGTAAATTTGAGGAAGTAGCTGGAAGCAGAATTTCTCAGATGGAGAGCCCAGAATCATATTAAGCATCATTTTGTATAATAAAGGGCTTCATAAGCAAAGCGCCATTGGTAACAATAGTTAAGTTTTTTGTAATGTTAAGTTTGAGGATTACTTGCTAATGAACGATTTGTATAAGATTAGTTTGAAATGGTTTTGTAATAATTCGTGGATTCAACTACTGTAATTAATAGCTATGGAGTAGGCTATCTTTGTAAATTTAATCTCCAATTTAGCTTTACACATGATTCCAAATTTGAATGCATGATGTTCTTCTCCGGGTTTTGTCATAACAGGGATTTCATAAATGGGTCAGACTTGTAACTTGGCCCAACTGGGAGTCATTTGAACGAACCTCAGGTCGTTGGGCCCGGGGTATGGAACCCAATAATTTGGCCCGATCGTGTATTTGTTCAAAGCTGGTGTAGTCGTAGTACTAGTATACTAGTGTTGCAAATTTAGAATGTACTTGTGCTGTAAATTTGAATCAAGTTCGATCATTTTCCTGGTTGGCTGTCGATTATCTCATGAATTAAATTTAGTTGATCACATATTGGTTTATAATTCCTTATACATTTTTCTTCTGGAAATTAAATGTCATTTTGAGTAGTTCAGAACACTTAGAAATGAATGGTCTCGCTCCCATAGTGTATCTCCATAACATTTGAACCTCCCCTGCAATCTCGAACTTTAGGATAATCAAACCATGAATACGCGTAGTTTGCTTAAGGCACACTTAAATGAATCATTGTGACTATAGGTACGGTTCCCATGGCATAGTCATGATACGTAAACCCCAATTCGGGGGTGCATTTCATGTGACCCGACCATAACTTCAAACAATAATTAAAATAAACATGTTGTAAATTACGGGTGCATTTTATGTGACAAAATTCGCAATATGTTCAAAAACAATAAGTGCGCGACATCGCTGTTTACCGTGAAAATGGTAATTATAATTAGATTTGATTTTGTGGTTCTAACAATACGTGATTTATTTTTATGCTAGTTGTTAAGCAATGGATGCTAAGTGTGAGACTAGAAAATAGGATATGAGCTTGAGGCAATGTATCAAGCAAACCGGGTGGCACTGATACGGGGCCTCGAACTGGCTGATACGGGGCCTCGAGGTCGAGCTAGATGTTAGGCTCTGAACAGTTGGTGTAGAACTAACAGTTCTAAAGGCCTTGATAAGGGCCTTTTATGATCAATGATGAGTAATAAATAAAGAACAATCAATTAAATACAATAAATGTGAGTAATAAGATCAGAGGAGAATAAGTTTAAGCTGGAGAGCAGAGAATGTTCTATTTCTTGTATTCAATGTTGTGTGTTGTCTCTTACAAAATGACATGGATCCGCTTTATATATGAGGGGGAATCCCAACATGGTACAGATGCATTTATTATAAAGATACGCAACTGATCCCGCCATTTAATGCCACGACACGGGCTTGTACTAGCCTAATAGACTTGGTCAGCTTAAATCAAGTGCCTTGGGAACTTCCCATTTTGTCATCATATCTATCGAGTTATACTGCCCCGAGGTCGAACGTCGAGAACCCTAGGGGTCGAACCTCGAGCCGTGCCACGAGCCTTTGGAGACGTGCTTGCAAAGCGTCATAACGGCCATAAAATTGGATCTTCTGATTTTTACCGTATACAGATAGTCTCCGCATTTCTTAGAATGAAAATGATAAGAAACGGTCCCGACTCTTGACTTTCTTGAACATCTTGTGATGATGTCATGCTTGTGACGCTAGTGCTCCAAGTGACTGAAAACACCCTATCAATCCATATTCAATATATTGTCGGTTTATTCTCCTAGAAGCAGTCATAGCGCCGCTGATCCTTTTCCCAAAAAGCATTGATTGCGCCTGGCGATACGTTTCCCAAAGGCATTGATTGCTCCGTTGGTTACGCTACTGCCTTTCTATAAATGGGTGGTTTCTTGAATCAAAACTCCATCCAGTCATTCTTCACCAGCCTTCAACTCCTTTATTTTCTCCTTCCTCATCCAAACTTTATTTTCCATGGTTCAAGCCCGTAATCGTAAGGTCACACGGCAGCTGTTTTGCCATTTATGCCATGGCTCTCTTTTAGAGCTCTCCCCCATTGAGTGGGATCGTACCGGTTTGTTGTTGTTGTTGTTGGCCCGAAATGATGAGAGAGGGGCTTTATATTGTTCCCGCATCAGAGGATATGTGGTCCTTGAACTGCTACTCATCTCTCTTAACTTCAACCTGGTGTGGCGCTTCACTCCATTTGCTTTCCCCGGAGTGAGGTGGCACCATCTACTAACTGTTGCATCCCGCAATGGAGCAACGTCTCAACAAGTGGCTTCACAATAGTAGTGCTGACAAGACCCATACTAGCCAAATTTTTCACCAAGCCACAACTTTCCTGGTTTTAAAAGCTTTTGCTCTTTGATAGGCTATGGCCTTCTCCCCCATCTATTGCTGTTTCGGAGGAGATTCTCGAAGGCGTCGCACTGAAGATTGAAATGGGACCCCCAAGGAAATGGTTCTCGTAGATGTCGCCCCCGAGGATGTACCTTCGAGAGTAGATTAGACTTCTAGCAGTTGTTTTTATTTCTGTGTAAGGACCACTCGTGGGCTTGTGTAATCGTAGTTTATCAATACAAAGAATGTTTCTTCAATCTATCTTTGACTTGTTTCGGATTTCCCTTTGCCTGTGTTTATAAAAAATCAGCGCATGTGACTTTATCGGTTGGTCCGAATACTGAACCTGGACGTGGGCGTTCCCTCGGTTTTTGATTGGTTAATACGATATTTTTTGAAAACCCTTTGACATCCCTCGGACTAAGTCCTAATTGACCCGATACAAATTTAGGCCGCCGGGACTTCCGACTTCGAATTGAGTGAGAGTGGGGCCTCAAATTTCAGCCCATGACTTGGCCTTTTTAAGCCCCGTAGGTAGTCTGATAACTAGGGATTCTAGTTTATTTTATACTCCTTTTTACTTGAGTTTTGGATTAAAAATGTATACAAATAGTCCCAATAGCTTACATGTTGTACTTGTTTGCACGGTTTGGTCAAAAAAGTGACAAGAAGTCAAAACCAGCTCAAAAAGGAGTGAAACCTGCACAAGTACCAAGAGCAAGTCAAAGCACTGCTGCAACATAAAATCCATTACAGCTGCAACAAACCCACCGCGACCGCGGTCCATTTAGTGCGGTCCGCGGTGGGTAAGTTCAAAGAGGTGCATTCCTGGGGTTCTAAGCAGTGCGGTCCGCCAAAGAATCTTTGCAGCCAGGTAGCATCATCACGGCTGGAGTCCATTTGTTGTGGTCCGCAGAGAGGGGATTCAGAGAGCTCAGGATTTCGGAAGTTTCAAGACACCGCGGTCACAGTCCATTTGTTGCGGTCCGCGGTGCATTTTATGCGGTCCGCGGTGGCCAGATTCAGAGAATGAGAAAGTGAAGCCAAAAAGCCTCACCGCGGCCGCAGTGCATTTTTCGCGGTCCGCAGTACCTCCGTCAAGGGTATTTTTTTCCAGAAAATTCAGCCTTGTATAAATACTTATTTTTCAGATTTTTAGGGTATCATTATCTTAGCGGAGAATGTGAACAGCAGTTTTAGTCTATTTTGAGTAATTTTATAGCTAGTTTAACATTGAATCTTCAAATCTTAGCTTGTAATAATATTTCATGGGTTATTCTTCATCTAAATATCTTATTTCTTCTATTATTATGAGTAGCTAGACCCATTAGCTAGGGTTGTGGCTCAACCCTAGTGTAGGTATTTGATGGGTCTTTTGTTTTAAGGCTTAAGATGTTTATGGGTGGTTGATATTTGGACTGATTTGTGTTTTTTCATGTTGAATTGGTGGTTGCAAACACTAATTTGTGCCTATTTGACTTGGGCTCTTCTTGAGAAAGAGAGCTTGAGTCTAGGAAAATTAGTTCAATAAGGAATTGGAGCGTATTCAATAGATTGATAGCCCCAATTAAAGGGTTAAATCTAGATATAGTAATACCCGACTTGAGCCTATATTGCTTGCATAATTTTGACACCCATTTGGCCTCGAGAAAGTCAATCAGGGCAAAGTCACTCAAACTACCGAGAGGTATAGAGTGAGTAGTGTCGTGCATTGGCTATATCCCGATCCTAAACATAACAACTTTGCCTTAGGCTTTAGAACCCGTCAAGTATTTACCTAGGAGAAAGTCACTTCCCTAGTGCCTCGTTAATCATTTAGAAAACCTTACAAGCATTCATACTTAGCTTAATTTTGCATATCATTAGCATAAAATTAGAAGTAACAAACAAACAAATATGATTGGAAGTGCAATCAAGAGCACTACGCACTGCTAGATTAGATAGAAATCCAACTCCAGACATTGTTGTAGCTCCATGTGGATCGATCCCGACCTTCTCGGGTAAAAGCTGCATCAACCGCTCTTGCCACTTTGTAGTGGTGTAGGGTTGGATCCGATCACTTTTTGGCGCCGTTGCCGGGGAGCTAACGGTTTTGGCGATCTATCTAAATAGTTTTGTGTATTGTTTTTTTTTCCTTCTGTGATACTAATTTGTGTGTGACGCTAATTCAGGTACAAAATGGCGGCAAACAACAACAATGAACCTCTTGGAAACGTGGTTCCGGGGGAGGAGGTTGATGATAACAGTGAAGATGAGGTGCCTCTTGTACCTCAAGGACAAAGGAGAGGCCGACAGGCTAATGATAATAATATTCCAGACCCTCCCCTGCCACCTCCCAGAGCTGTACCTCGAGTGCTTCCCAACCAAGGATATGCTAGTGCAATTGTCCCACCCCGGATCCGGGCGAGAAATTTTCAAATTACCAACGTGATGTTGACATTGTTGGAGCAGCGAGGGTATTTCACGGGTGCTCCCCATCAAAATGCTTACAAGAACCTTAAAGGATTTGTTGATACATGTTGGGGGAGCAGGCAAACGAATGTGCCCGAGGATGCCTTGCAGTAGAGATTATCCCCTTTCTCTCTTCGAGGGAAGGCGTTGGATTGGCTGGAGAGACTCCCCAACCACTCCATCCATACATGGGATGAGTTTGCGGATAAATTCATTGTAATGTTTTTCTCGCTGGGTCACATGGCAACCTTGAGGGATGAAATCTTAGATTTCAAACAGGAGCCCAACGAACCACTGCATGAGATATGGGAGCGATACCGGACTATGGTGAAGGAATGCCCGAATAATGATATGACTGAGGATATGATACAACAGGCATTCTGCCAAGGCATTAACACAACAAATCAGTGCATAGTGAACCAACTAGCCGGGGGCAATTTCATGAACACAACATATGATCAAGCTTGTGAGATATTGGATGAGATGGCGGACACTTCTTCTGCTTGGAAAAGTCAAGCAAATGTGCCACAGGGTGACCCCACGGTCATTCACTTGCACAAAGAGCTCCAGGATCATGGGCAGGCAATAGCAGAACTTACAACAACAATGAACCAGCTAGCAAAGGCACAATTACAACAGGTTCAAACTCCACGAGAAGTAAATGCTATGGAGGGTGTCAACGTGTTAGTGAACAAAAGAAGACAAACAGGGCAACAGAACCAAGGGAATTCAGATCAATATGACCAAGATAGTGGTGGGTTCCAAGATGATGGGTACGATGAGCAGAATGAAGAAGTGCAATACGTGAACAACTATCAAGGCCAAAGGGGCAATTCTTCTAACCAACAGCAACAATGGAGATCCCAAGGCAATTGGGGAAATCAACAACAACAAGGGAACAATAATTGGGGGAACAACAACCAAAATCCAAATTGGGGCAACTAGAACAATAATCAGAACAATCAGGGTAATTGGGGTAACAACAACAACAACTGGGGTGGAAATAACAATTAGGGTGGTTGGAACAATAGCAATCAGGGAAATCGGGGGCAAGGCTTTCAAAGGCCCCCGATGCATCAACAACTGAACAATCCACTCCCATTTCCATCCCAAGGTCCTGGTTCATCCAACAATGACGTGGGGAGGATCGAAATGATGTTTGAACAAATGATGAAAAAGAATGCTGACTCCGATGCTCAGTTGGCATCCCACAATACTTCTGTCAGAAACTTGGAGGTTCAACTAGGCCAAATCTCACAATCCTTGAATACTTGCTCTAAGGGGGCTCTACCTAGTGATACGGTAGTCAACCCGAAGGGTGGGAAGAATATCGGGCATGCAATGGCGGTAACTACAAGAAGTGGACGATGCGGTGATGTGAATGCCTCCAAACAAAAAGAAATTTTGAGTGGTGAAGTTGAGTTGCAAGAGGATGAGATCCCTTTGGTGGTTGAGAATGTGATTGATTAGAACTTGAATGAAGAAGTGAGGATTGATATCAAAGATACCGAGGTGGAAACTCAAAATGACGTGAACTCGTCTAGGGAACACGTAATAGACATGCCAGAAATGGTTGTGCCTAAAGCCAAGGCTCCTTTGCCAAGGCCACCTCCACCTTATCCTCAAAGGCTCGCGAAGTAGAAAAATGAGAATCAGTTTAAGAAATTTATTGACATGATGAAGAGCTTATCCATTAATGTGCCTTTGGTGGAGGCTTTAGAGCAAATGCCAGGTTACGCCAAATTCATGAAGGACTTGGTGACAAAGAAAAGATCCATGGATTGTGAAACTATCAAGATGACCCACCAAGTTAGTGCAATAGTGCACTCAATGGCTTCGAAGCTAGAAGATCCCGGTGCTTTCACCATTCCTTGCACCATTGGGAGTGCAGACTTTGCAAAAGCTCTATGTGATTTGGGGGCAAGTATCAACTTGATCCCCTACTCAGTTTCAAGACTTTGGGTATTGGGCAACCGAGGCCGACTTCCATGAGATTGTAAATGGCGGATAGAACAATGAAGAGTCCATTGGGTATAATTGATGATGTTCTTGTCCGGGAGGAAAAATTAATCTTGCCGGCTGATTTTGTGATTCTCGACTGCGAGGTCGATTTTAAGGTGCCTATAATCTTGGGAAGACCTTTCCTTGCAACTGGTAAGGCCTTAGTTGATGTGGAAGCAGGGGAACTCACTTTCCTGGTGGGTGATGAAAAAGTGGTCTTTCATGTGTGTAAGTCAATGAAGCAGCCCAACTGTACTGAAGTGTGCTCGTTCGTGGATCTTGTCACGGCAGTGATAATTGATGATACTAGTGCAATGATCAATATGGAGGACCCTCTAGAGGCGGTATTGTTGAATCTTGATGTAAATGAGGATGAAGGCCGGGTGGAGTGTGTTAATGCTTTACATGGAATGGGCTCTTACTCTTATGAGCCTCGGAAGCTATCTTTGGATCTTGAGAATAGGAAGACTCCACCAACAAAGCCCTCAACTTTTCTAGTTATTCTTTCCTCATGTCTTACTAACATGCAGGTAGATACCACATTGGCGGTGCTCCAAAAATAGAAGAAGGCAATTGGATGGACCTTAGCTGATATTCGGGGGATAAGCCCCGCCTTTTGTATGCACAAGATTATTCTTGAAGATGATGCAAAGCCCTCCTTGGAACATCAAAGGAGGTTGAACGAGGCAACGCAAGAAGTTGTGAAAAAGGAGGTGATCAAGTGGTTGGATGCCGGGGTTGTGTACCCCATCTCTGATAGTTCTTGGACTTCGCCGGTGTAATGTGTGCCGAAGAAGGGTGGTATGACCATGGTTACCAATGCGCAAAATGAGTTAATTTCTACCAGAATTGTCACCGGATGGAGGGTGTGCATGGATTACCGCAAGTTGAACAAAGTGACCCGCAAAGATCACTTTCCATTGCCTTTTCTTGACTAGAGGCTAGAAAGACTTGTTGGGCGTGCCTTCTACTATTTTTTGGATGGGTATTCTGATTACAACCAAATTTTGATTGCTCCGGAAGATCAGGAGAAGACCACCTTCACTTGCCCATATGGTACCTTTGCCTTTTCTAGGGTGCCATTCGGGTTGTGTAATGCACCGGCTACATTCCAGCGTTGTATGATGGCCATATTTACCGACATGGTGGGAGACATTTTGGAGGTGTTCATGGACGACTTCAGTGTTGTGGGTGACTCGTTTGATGAATGTTTGAAGAATCTTGATAGGGTTTTGGCCCGGTGTGAAGAAACCAATCTTGTGCTCGATTGGGAAAAATGCCAGTTCATGGTTGAGGAGGGCATAGTCCTTGGCCATAAAATCTCAAAGCACGGTATAGAGGTGGACAAAGCTAAAATTGTGGTGATTTCAAGGCTCCCTCCCCCTACTTCTGTCAAGGGGGTTAGAAGTTTTCTTGGGCATGCGGGGTTCTACCGGAGATTTGTCAAGGACTTCTCGAAGGTAGTGAATCCTTTGTGCAAACTATTGGAAAAGGATGCAAAGTTTGTGTTCAATGAGGAATGCATGACAGCTTTTGAACTCCTCAAGTACAAGTTGACCACCACTCCTATTATTACCGCACCCAATTGGAGCTTGCCTTTTGAGCTTATGTGTGACGCGAGTGATGTTACGGTTGGGGCGGTCTTGGGTCAAAGAGTGAATAAAATGTTTCACTCGGTGTATTATGCGAGCAAGACAATGAATGACCCTCAAGTGAATTACACGGTGATTGAAAAAGAGTTGTTGGCTATTGTGTTCGCAATGGAGAAATTTCGGCCGTATCTGATGGGCGCCAGGGTCATAGTTCATACCGATCTTGCCACACTCCGATACTTGATGACGAAGAAGGATTCCAAAGCTAGGCTAATGCGACAGGTCTTGTTACTTCAAGAGTTTGATTTGGAGATTGTGGATCGGAAAGGGTGCGAAAACCAAGTGGCGAACCACTTGTCCCGCTTGGAGGAGGAGGGGAGGCCTTGTGATGGCCTAGAAATCAATGATTCATTTCCCGATGAGCAACTCCTTTCTGTGTCGGTGAATGGTATGCCATGGTTTGCGGACGGTGCTAATTTCCTTGTGACCAGTATTGTCCCATGTGAGCTCTCTTCTAACCAAAGGGAGAAGCTTAAACGGGATATTTTGGACTACTATTGGGATGACCCTTACTTGTTCAAGGTCTGCACTGACGGTGTGATCCGAAGATGTGTCCCAGAGGAGGAGCAATTGAGTATTAGAGGCATGTCATTCCTCTCCCTATGGTGGTCATCATGGTGGGGCGAGGACAGCTTCAAAGGTTTTTAGTTATGGTTTTTACTAGCCAACTTTGTACAAGGATGCAAGTGAACTTGTGAAGAGATGCGATGAATGTCAAAGAGCGGGTGGAATTTCGAAGAAGGATGAGATGCCTCTCAACACTATTCTCGAAGTTGATATCTTTGATGTGTGGGGCATTGATTTCATGGGCCTGTTAGTTAGTTCATGTGGCAACACATACATTCTAGTGGCAGTTGACTATGTTTCAAAGTGGGTTGAGGCCGTGGCTTTACCCAATAATGAGGCCCGAAGTGTTGTTGCGTTTCTCAAGAAGAGTATTTTTACTAGGTTTGGCACTCCTCGAGCAATCATAAGTGATGGGGGTCTCATTTTTGCAATAGAGCTTTTGACACTTTGCTTGCAAAGTACGGTGTCAATCACAAAGTGTCTACTCCTTATCATCCTCAATTGAGTGGCCAAGTTGAAGTCTCAAATAGGGAAATCAAGAGTATATTGTAAAAGACGGTCAATGCAAATAGGACCGATTGGTCAAAGAAATTGGATGATGCTCCATAGGCTTATAGGACTGCCTACAAGACTCTGATTGGTATGTCTTCGTACCGGTTGGTGTTTGGGAAAGCTTTCCATCTACCGGTCGAGTTAGAGAACAAGGCCATGTGGGCTTTGAGGAAGCTAAATCTTGAATGGGATGTGGCAGCAAATCTTCGAGTGGAGCAGCTTAATGAACTTCATGAATTCCGATTTCATGCCTACTTCAGTTCGTCCTTGTACAAGGACAAGATGAAGTACCTTCATGACAAGTATGCTCGTGGCAAGGAGTTCAAAGTGGGCGATTTGGTTCTCTTGTTCAATTCTCGGTTACGTTTGTTTCCGGGAAAGCTTAAGTCAAAATGGAGTGGACCTTTTGAAGTGGTGCTTGTGACTTCGTTTGGTGCACTTGACTTGAAAAACAAAAATGGAGAGATCTTCAGAGTTAATGGGCATAGAGTCAAGCACTATCTTGGCAAGAATGATGACAGCCACGTGGTGGCAATGATCCATCTAAAGTGATTTGATGGTAACCTGCGTCGTGCCGCGAGGTTAAATCAGGCGCTTCTTGGGAGGCAACCCATGTGTCTTTCTTTTTGTTTTTCCTTTGATTTTATGTGTAGTGTAGGATTTGCTTTTGGACTAACTGGTTGTGAGATGTGTGTAGGGTTGTTTTGATGTAGTGCAGGACCAAATTGGGAAAAATGTTGCACTCTCTGAAGTTTGGACCGCTGCCGCATTGCATTTTTCGCGGCCGCAATGGCCTTATTGCGGGGGCGAAATTTCATTGCGGCCCGCAGTGTTGAATGGTCAAAAGTGGAGGTTCTCTAAAGTTGTCACCGTGGCCGCAATGGATTTTTCGCGGGCATCGCGGCCGTGGAGCATTTTCTGCGGTCCGCGGTGAACTCCTTGCCAATGTTTCTTGTGGTTAAGTACCATGGTCCGTGATGCATTTTGTGCGGACCGCGGTGGGTAAGTAGCGTGGGTCCCAGGTCCTTTTTCTATAAATAGAACCTCAAGCCCCATTTACACTTTTCGCTCATTTGCTCTCTAAATAGAAAAAGTACTGTTCATCACGCCCTAAGTGCACAAATTCAAACACTGATTATCAATCATCTGTATTGCATCTCATCTCTAGTACTTCAAATCTTTCCCTAGTCTTTAATTTTGTTTTATTCTCCTTTAATTCGTTAGTTTGTACTTCTTTTTCTTCCCTTTTCTTTCGATTTTAGCTTAGGGTTGCATAATGTTGTTTAGATTAGGATTAATTAGTTAAATATAATGATTGACTACCTAGTGGGTTGATAATATGTGGATTAAGGCTAAAAATGAGAAAAAATTTGAAACCCTAGGTTGGTGTTGCTGAGTATGCCTTATCGCGACCGCGGCGGATTTTTTTGTGGTCCACGATGCCTCTCCGCGGCCGCGATAGTTTTTCCGCGGTCCGCGGTGGTAAACTTCAGAGGGGTCAATTTTAAGGACCGTGGTCGCGGTCGATTTTTCGCGGTCCGTTGTGCCTTACCGCGGCCGCACATCATTTCTTGCGGTCTGTGGTGCCCTGAATCAGAGAGTGGGTATTCTGAACCCCACTCCAATGCGGTCCGCGGTGCTATTTTATGCGATCCGCAATGGTGCCTTTGCGGCTGCAATACTTTCTATGCGGTCAGCTATTTTTATTCATATTCTTCACTGATTGTTATGGTACTGTGATACTAACAAGCACTAAATGAATTCTCCTTGTAGACAATGGTTAAATCACGAGGCGGTGGTGACAAACAAAAAGGAAAAGGCAAACGAGCACTTAGTCAAAGAGTTCTACGCCAATGTTGCCCATATCAAGAAGAATACCAAAGTGTCTAAAGTGAGGAACTTGAAAGTGCTTTTCGATGGTAAGGCAATTAATGACTACCTGGGCTTTCAGGAGGAAGATGAATCACTATACTTAGAAAAGGTAGCATTGGATGAGGCAGCCCATCAGTGGTTAGCAGAATGTCTGGCACTACCGGGCACCACCCCAGCTTGGTTGACACCAAGGGTTCAAATTTTGAGGAAGACTTTAAACTTCAAGGCAAAGGGGTGGGAAACTTTTATATGCAGCAGGCTGGACCCCACTACCCATGAAAACTCTATGCCAATCTCTCGAACGATATTGGTTGCATCTATTATGGCAGGGTACCCGATCAATGTCGGGAATGTCATGTCTAGGGTGATTTTTAGGGTGGCCAATGACGGTGATAGATCATATCCCTTCCCAAATTTTCTTACAATGTATTTTGAAGACCAGGAGGTGGAGAAAAGAAGATTTGATGTGAAGGTGAAACCAAAAATGCCCTTTACCTGGTATAGCCTAAAGGCTGATGACAACCCTAAAGCCAAGGATCCTAAAGGCAAAGCCACTACTTCAACTGGACAGTCTGAAGAGCCAGTAGTAGTAGTCACTTCTTCTCAGCCTCCCTAAGCCACACCAGATATCGCCCCCGGACCATCTACTTCCACTACTCCAGTTATCCCCTCATCCTCAACCTGCCCATTGATTGCCCACCGTTTAAGCCAAATACTTGCCAGTATTAACAACTGGATGTAGGCAGCTACTTCTAAGGTGTCTGTGCTTTCTAGCTCGGTGGCAGCCCAGTCCGTACCCCCGCTGCCACAGGTTCCAACTTCAGTGGAGAAGACTCTCAAGGAGCTTCTGGACAACCAGAAGAAGCTCCTGGAGAACCAACAGTTGATATTGGAGGCTGTAGGTGCTCATGGGAAGGTATTGAAGGAGCTGACAAAGGAGACAAAGAAGCTGAGAAAGACTAGAGCTTCAAAGGAGTTTGTGAAGGAGTTGAGGGTAGAAGTGGAAACGATGAAGGCTGCTGATCATTTTCCATTGGAGCTACTGTTGCATGACCCGCCTCTAGCAGCTCAGACTAAGCCGGAGCAGGAGTTGGAGAGGGCACCAAAGAGACGGAGAGTGATCTCCCAGGCAGTCGATGCAGTGATTGAGTTGGAGGACCCGCAGGGAGGTTCTTCTAGCCAGCCCTAGGCTTAGAGCAGCCTCAGGTCCCAGTGCAGGCACAGGTTACAAGGATCTAGTCACAGGTTCCCGAGCAGTCAGAGGAACCAGGGACTCAGGCTCATGATCCCATCCAGACGGAGGACCAATAGGGAGTTTTCTTTACTCTCTATCTTCTTTTGATTTGTTGAGCTTATTTTTGGCTAGTTAGCATTGAGGACAATGCTAGCTTTCATTTGAGGGGTTAGCCCTATTTTGATGATGTTGGATTGTAAATATAATACTATTTTCGTTTTTATTATGCTTTTTCACTTTTGGTATGTATATAATTTCACCAGTTTATTTCACTTTTTGTATTTTGCAACCTTGGTCTGTATATAAAGTTACTTACTGATGTAAATATTCATTCCATCCTATGTATATTCGTTTAAATCCCCTATTGTACATATTCAGTTTACTTTTCGCAGTTTCTTTCATAGCTACTTAATTCATTTTCGTAGCTTCTCATTTTGAGTTTTGCGTTCAATAAGCCTTTGGTTTTCTTAATGCCACGGTTCTTTCCGAAGGTGGAATTTGTGTGAACCGGGTGGCTCTTCCCGATGATGGATGGCATGACAACCATCTTAAGGGTTTGAGTCAGTTTTCTTTTTGTTTTTGTGTAAATAGTAGCTAGTGAGTGATAGTGACTCAGGCAAAGCTTCACGTGGGCCTAACACATTTGCATTTGATCTTATGGTCAAAAATAAATTGGTGTATATAGGATGGTGATAGTTGTGATCTTAAGACTCTTGTGTTGGCCGATAATCATCAAGTGGTTTTTCGGGACCATTTGTGTTGCTCAAACCTTAGCTAAGGTTGTTGTGGGCCCCCAACTCTGTCTCTTTAGCAATCCTATAGCTTGTGTGGTGAGAATTTGAATTGCAAGTCCAAGTTCCGTGCCATTGAGTCTAGAACTTGCCCTGAATGTTTGTCTAGGCGAAATCTTAAGTGTAGTTTGACTTGAGAAGTGATTATAGGCTCTCCTTGATCCGAATGATATCTTGAAAACATCCATATCCTACCGATGATCATATCCCTAGTCAACCCCTTTGAGCCATAGCCCTTTTTCTTTCAAAGACCATGATACAAGCCTTTACTCGTTCTAAAAAGACCCTCTCTTGGCACCCGATCTTCCCTTAGCACATGGCAAAAGCATAAGTTTGGGGGGAGAGACAAGAAATGCAACAAAGTGGTAAAAGGTACAAAAATGAAGAAAAGGAAAGGTAACAAAAAATTGAAAAATGTAGAAGAAATGAAGGGATTCAATAAAAGTAAAGAGATGAAAGGTGTGGAAAGTTTAGAAAGGAGAAAGAGGTTTGAAATGAACAAGAAAGAGTGACAATGTGTCTCTCTAACCCCTAAGAATGAAGTAAATGACTCAAAAAGAAGTCAAGAGAATGTGTGCCAAAATGAAGCAAATGAAGTGCTTAAGGGAAGATGAAACCTACTTAGACCAAATATTTCCTACCCTGAACCAAAAGTCTTCATTGTATCCCCACAAAAGCCCTATATGATCTTGAATTGAATGAAGCTTGCATTAGTGGTGACTCACATAAAGGGCAAGCTTATGGTACTTAGAGCCGGACTTGTGATCTTTCTTTGAGAGAGATGAGTGTGTTTTCCACAATCCTCGTTCTGAGTGCTACAATCTAAAAGGGAGGTCTTGCTTAAGGAAGAGTGAGGAGTATGAGTTTGGGTTCCACAATGACCAAAGTGGTAGAAAGAGTTTCTTTGATGAGTGGAGTAAATTCTCGATGCTTTTGTGTCGCACTAAAACCATGGCGTTTAAAAGGTTGAATGTTGTTAATGACTCATTTGAATTGAGGGCAATTGTTAATCCCAATTGATGCTAGATGAGGTCACTTAAGGTCAGCTAAATTTTCTTTGTCTTATTCTTAAGGAGGTGGGACTTATTTTGTTTGCTTGAGGACAAGCAAAAGCTTAAGTTTGGGGGTGTTGATAACTAGGGATTCTAGTTTATTTTATACTCCTTTTTACTTGAGTTTTGGATTAAAAATGTATACAAATAGTCCCAATAGCTTACATGTTGTACTTGTTTGCAGGGTTTGGTCAAAAAAGTGACAAGAAGTCAAAACCAGCTCAAAAAGGAGTGAAACCTGCACAAGTACCAAGAGCAAGTCAAAGCACTGCTGCAACACAAAATCCATTACAGCTGCAACAGACCCACCGCGGCCGCGGTCCATTTAGTGCGGTCTGCGGTTGGTAAGTTCAGAGAGGTGTATTCCTGGGGTTCTAAGCAGTGCGGTACGCGAAAGAATCTTCGTGGCCGCGGTAACCTCATCGCGGCCGCAGTCCATTTGTTGCGGTCCGCAGAGAGGGGATTCAGAGAGCTCAGAATTTTGGAAGTTTCAAGACACCACGGCCGCAGTCCATTTGTTGCGGTCCGCGGTGAAGCCACCGCAGCCGCGGATGCGGTCTGCGGTGGCCAAATTCAGAGAATGAGAAGTGAAGCCAAAAAGCCTCACCGCGACCGCGGTGCATTTTCCGTGGTCTGTGACACCTCTGTCAAAGGAATTTTTGTCCAGAAAATTCGGCCTTGTATAAATACTTCTTTTTCAGATTTTAGGGTATCTTTATCTTAGCGGAGCACGTGAACAACAGTTTTAGTCTATTTCGAATAATTTTATAGCTAGTTTAACATTGAATCTTCAAATCTTAGCTTGTAATAGTATTTCATGGGTTATTCTTCATCTAAATATCTGATTTCTTCTATTATTATGAGTAGCTAGACCCATTAGCTAGGGTTGTGGCTCAACCCTAGTGTGGGTATTTGACGAGTCTTTTGTTTTAAGGCTTAAGATGTTTATGGGTGGTTGATATTTGGACTGATTTGTGTTTTTCCATGTTGAATTAGTGGTTGCGAACACTAATTTGTGCCTATTTGACTTGGGCTCTTCTTGAGAAAGAGAGCTTGAGTCTAGGAAAATCAATTCAACAAGGAATTGGGGCATATTCAAGAGATTGATAGCCCCAATTAAAGGGTTAAATCTAAAGATAGTAATACCCGACTTGAGCCTATATTGCTTGCATAATTTTGACACCTAATTGGTCTTGAGAAAGTCAATTAGGGAAAAGTCACTCAAACTTCCGAGAGGTATAGAGTGAGTAGTGTCGTGCATTGGCTATTTCGCAATCCCAAACACAACAACTTTGCCTTAGGCTTTAGAACCCATCAAGTATTCACCTAGGAGAAAGTCACATCCCTAGTGCCTCGTTAATCATTTAGAAAACCTTACAAGCATTCATACTTAGCTTAATTTCGCATATCATTAGCATAAAATTAGAAGTAACAAACAAACAAATATGATTGGAAGTGTAATCAAGAGCACTACGCACTGCTAGATTAGATAGAAATCCAACTCCAAACATTGTTGTAGCTCCCTGTGGATTCGATCCCGACCTTCTCGGGTAAAAGTTGCATCGACCGCTCTTGCCACTTTGTAGTGGTGTAGGGTTGGATCCGATCATAGTCCTTAAGATATGAATTTGCTTGATCACCTAAAAATAAAGACAGCCCTCGGGCCTTTTCAAATAGTCCCCGAGTGAGAGTTTACTCGAACTCGGGTGGTCTCGAAAACTTGCTTTGAACTTAAAATGAAGATGACCCCCAGGCTAAAGTAACCGAGAGCGCGTGTGAATTGAACTCTAGGCAAAGAATAGCCCTGAGGCTTTATTAATAACCCTCAAGTGGGGAACGGTTCGGATCTAGAAGGATCCTCGAGATCGGGCACCATCTCGAGAATAGGTTTATGCGGGTAGCTCCTTAGAGCCTAATGTTATAGCAACAAAGATCCTCGAGATCGAGTATCGTCTCAAGGCTATGTCGATACGGGGATCTATGATCTCTCGAACGTTGTATGACAGCGTCAATCGCATGACACGACCATGAAATGATCGAGGTGATCCCACCGGTACACCTCCCTGAAAGTGATAATGGCCTGGCCAGTATTAATTGGCCTTCTTAGGGTACGCGGACAGTCGCCGCTTGCTCTATATATGAGCTTACTTTCCTCTTTTTGAGGATTCCGCTATTTGAGCAGATATCCTTTTCATAAAGTTCTTCTTTCTTGTATCAGCTCTTTCACCATTTTAATTTGAAGCTTTCGCTTAAGCACCATTTTCCCTCTCTTGTTCCACCACGGTTATGGCTGCCATGCCCAAACCTGTTCACCAAGAAGAGGATATTCCCGCTTCTACTTGCCGCTTGGCTGGTGGTACACCGTCGGCGTTCGGGGAGCTAGCCTCGAGAGATTTTGTCTCGAGGAGGGACCTTACGTCAGGGAGTCTTTCCATTGTTCAGGGCCATTGGGAGTATGCATCGAGGTGCATTTCATTAATAGGAGAGGGACACCTCGAGGTAGTGAGGAGAGACTGCGGATGGGGAGAAAAGGTGGTACTGCAGGTTCCTTCCCTGGGAGAGAGCATCATGGCTCATGTAGAGGGGTTTCTGAATGTATACACGTACCCCTTTACGTTGGGCCCTCTTGATAGAGTCGTGCTCGACTTCTGTCGAGGATATCGGGCTACCCTGGCATAGGTTCACCCGTCGTTCTGGAGGGTAGTATTGATGATGAGGTTCTTTGTGGAGGAAGCCGGGCTTGAGTTCACCCATAGCCATCTCATTAGGCTGTACCAGCCCTTTCATCGCTGAGGCCTAATAACTTTACGATGTCGATCCGCCAGGCCCTTTGTTGTCGATAATGAAGAATATCGGGACCGAGGGTGGATGAGCCGATTCGTTCGAGTACGGACTGTTGATATTATTCCCGTGGAGTTCCTACCATTTCTTGAGAAATGGAGTTTCACACGTAAGTGGTACACTTGTGTTTTTATCATTTTTTCCCATGGTGAAGGCGGATTCTGTAACGACGCTTTCTTTTTCTTTTCTGTAGCAATCCCGTGGATGCCCTATGAGGTTCCCGACCTGACGGATCGGTCTCGAAAGTTGACAGCCCGCTCGACCTCTGACGGGCGTAAGTGGCGAGATTTGTCCAAGGGTAGATCGGAGGCAAAACACCACGTACGTGCTGTATGGTCTATTTTCTATTAAAGGTACTTCCTTTTACGTGTGCTAACTCCGCCACCATAGGCATTGGGGAATTCTATGAGGTGAGACCATGCCCCTTGGAGAGGATGAAGGATTATCGGCTTCGGGACCGAGGAGCAATAACAAACGGAAGGAACCCTCGAAGGGCGAAGGTGCTCATAGCGAGGCAAGTCCTTCCCGGAGGCTAAGAGAAGATGTATCAGTTGGGCCTGCAGCGCCCGAGACTCCCGGCCTCACCAAAATGGTTCCCCCTTTGCCGCCGTCTTCTTTTCTCGTCGAAGGTACTTCAAGGGACAAGGATTTTCTGACGCCGTCTTCTTCTCCCGTCGAAGGTACTTCGAGGGACAAGGATTTTCTGGCGCCGTCTTTTTCTCCCGTCGAAGGTACTTCGAGGGATGTTCGGGGCCGGGGGCCGCCTGACTCAAGCGTGGTCTCGGACGATCACATTTTTGTTGGGAGCGATTCTACTGGGGCCGATGAGACCAGGCCGGTAGATGTGCGCTCGACTTTTAAGGAGGCTCAACGGCTCTGTTCTGTGGTGAGTTTTGGTCAATTGCTTTGGTTTTCTGATTTTGCACTTCCGTGAGGCCGGGTTGCGAAAAGCCTTGGATGGGGAGAAATCCCTCAGGCTTCTTTGTGATGAAAGGTCAAAGGAGCTGGTATACATGTGGTACGAGGCGAGTCGGAGCTGGAACTATGAAAGCTACCTCGAGGGGCAGGTAACCTCTGTTTTGAGGGAGTGTATGTTTCTTCCTCTACCCTCTGAGATTAATATTCTGATATTTCAGTTGCAGAGAAGGACGGAGGACTTGGAATTCCTTTGGGGCGAAGTTGGCCAGGCCAAGTGTGAGTGCGATGAGCTAAGGGCTCAGGCAGATGCCCAAGTTGCGGCCAAGAAGAATGCTTTGTCCAAGGCTTCTGCCCTCGAGGTGCAACTTTGAAATGTTCGTGAAAACAAGTCGGTCCTAATGAGTGTGATTGCAAGGCTCGAGTCTGAGCTTTTGAAGATGAAGGCTGAGGTATGGACGCTCGAGCTGAAGCTGAAGAGATACGAGTTAAGGCCGATAAGAAAGTGGCCCTCTATTTAGAAGACGTTGTCGATGCTCGGGCTGAGCTGAGAGGGGTTTCTGATCGGGGGAGCAGAAGCAACGAGTATGCTCGGTGCAAATCTTGGAGGGAAACTCTCGAAGAGATCCATGTTAGGGGCTTCGATCTCTCGAAGGAGATAGCGCAGGCGAAGGTAGACGAATACGACGCCAAGTTCCTCTTGTCCGATGCCGAAGATAATGAGGAAGAGGCTGATGGGCCAGAGTCCCCGAGGGGAGCATAGGCCAGGCCTTGCTTTCTTGATTCTTTGTACAATGTTCTTAGAGAACTTTTGTAAATGGAGCTTTGTATATATTTATAATAGGAAGCCTTTTGGTTTCACCTCTCATGAATTTTCCTCTGCTTGCGTACGTCTCTTTTTGTTTTGAATTCATATGTATGTCGATGCTGGCCAGATGAACTGGACTTTGAGGTAAAAAAACCCTTAGGTTTGTAAATCGGCCCTGAGGCTTGTTGGGCTGGCCCGTAGGCTCTTACGCATTTGCCCTTAGGCATTTTTTGGTTAACTGTTTCGGGCTCAGTCTTCGAGTCGGATCTCGACTCGAGCTCATCGACCCTTAAGTTTTAGAATTTTAAGCTGGCGTCTGGGCTCTTATGCGTTGGGTCGGTACGACCATGAATTTAAGCAAGTGACAGTGGCTCTTACGCGTTGGATCGGTACGACCATGAATTTAAGCTGGCGACAGTGGCTCTTATGCGTTGGGTCGACATGACCTTCAGTTTAAGCTGGCGATAGTGGCTCTTACGCATCGGGTCAGTACGACCTCTACTATAGGCTTATTTTTCCCTCGTTGAAGTTTTTTATGATCGTCCGACTCTTCTATGGTTCGATAAGAACCTCGATTGTGAGCCGTTATGTGACGGTGGGCGAGCACCTCGGGAGGTTTTTCTCGATGGTTGAATGTTTCGAAGCCTGTTGTTCGGAGCTGACATGGTAGAAGCTCTTTTGCTTATGCCGAGGGTAGCCTGATTAACCGGTTCTTTTCGAAGTATTTTCGAAATAATTTGAAGGCCTGTGAGTTTATTGGTGACGATCGGGCATCCCCGAGTCGCGTTAGTTTGGCTGGTACAACCTTGTGACCATAGTCATTGTATTTGGCCGTAGCCTTTTAGTCCCCGAGTGAAGTAGCTTCGGCATCTATATCGAGGGTATGCCTTTTTAGGGGTCTTACAAGTTCGAATATATAGCCTTGACCTCAAGATCGAGATTATGCCCTTTGTAAGGTCTTATAAATTTTGACATGCCTTACTTGAGGTCTTATAGATTTGGTTACTTGGTACAAGTATAACCCATGACTTACTTGAGGTCTTACAGATTTGGTATTGCCTTGTGAAGGTCTTATGAGCTCAAGGTTGCCCGCATGGGGTCTTATAGCCTCGAGTTGACAAATTGATGGGGTGACCGTCGGAGACAGCCCCCGAGACATCGAGAGTTTCTCGGCTCTGGAGTCGTTTTATGCAAACTTGGAATTTCCTCATCGAGAGCTTACGAGTTTGAAGTTTCCGACCCGTAGGTCGTATGGCTTTGAGTTTTTAATGTCAGTCCCCGAGTGTTCAGGAAATTTCGGGCTCTAGAGCCACTTCTTTGAAAAAACAGCGGATTTCTTTGAAGCGCAAAGTGTTTGATGGAAAAATATTCCTTGATTACTTGGCACAAGTGTACATATTTTTATCGTCAAGGGTTCAACTATTCTATGCGGACACGGTTCATTCGACCGTTTGGCCCAATACATCATTTTCCTATTGAGACCCTTTTTTGTCTTATCTTGACTTCTTCGAGGGGGTGATCTCCCGGGGCGATGCCCCCCAGTATTCGAGGTTGATTGAAGAGAAGCCTTGAATACTTGTTAAGTTCTCCTCAGGTAGCATATTGATGTCTCCTCGTTTAAAACCTTGCCGTTAAAACCCTTCTTGGGATAAAACCCGATCGAAGGAAAAGAGTGCAACGCAAGCTTTAAAATCTGAAGTCTTCAAGCTGGAAAGCACTTCGATTGTTCCGATCGGACACCTGTACATAGGTTAGTGTAAGATGTAAAATAAAAGGGGAGACGAATGTACCTTAGTGGTGATGGCGCATCGAGCCTCGATGTGCTTCAATCGTTTGCTCCGGGGACGCGGTACGGTCCTTTACTCATTTATTCGGGTGTAGCCGAGAATGTATCTTGTAATTGCTACTTCCCTGTTTGCTTGTCCTTTAGCTCCTTTGATGTTGAAGGCATTGATGTCGGCGCCACATCGTGCACCGCGAACATCTCTCTTGCTGTATGTTGTTCTCTCGATATGCGTTCGTTGACAAAACCACCATAGCAATTCTGACTTTTCAATAGAGCGGAGGCGAACTGATCAACGAGAAAGAGGCTTCCGTCCTTTGTCGGAAATTTCATCATTTGATAAAGAGTTGATGGTACTGCTCTCATGCAGTGTATCCATGGCCTTCCGAGTAAGGCATTGTATCTCATGTCTCCTTCGAAGACATGAAACTTGGCATTTTGGGTTGTGCCGGCCACGTTGACCGGGAGGGTGATTTCCCCTTTTGTTGTCTCGCTCGCCATGTTGAATCCATTGAGGACTCGAGAGGCGGGCACGATCTGGACGAGCAGTCCGAGCTGCTCCACCACCCTCGACCTAATAATGTTGGCCGAGCTACGTGGATCTACAAGTACACGTTTAATTTGAAATGTATTCACAAGAAAAGAGATTACTAGTGCGTCGTTATGAGGCTGAGACAGGGTCTCGATGTCCTCTTCGCTGAATGTGGGAGCATCCTCGGGTGTGTAACCCCGAGTTCGCTTTTCCCTGGTGATGGATATTTTTGTTCGTTTGACAATGGGTTCCTGTGGGATGTCGACTCCTCCAACAATCATGTGGATGACATATTGTGGTTCTTGTGCTTCATTTTTCCTGTTCTGCTCTCTTTCCCAGAATTGATTTTTGGCTCGGTCCCTAAGGAACTCTCGGAGATGCTCTCTACTAATCAGTCGGGCTACTTCTTCTCGGAGCTGTCTGCAGTCTTCGGTCCTATGACCGTGTGTACCATGAAACTCGCACACCAGGCTGGGGTTCCTTTGTGACGGATCTGATTGTACGGGTTTTGGCAACCTGGTTTCTTTGATTTTACCGATGGGAGAGGCGACGTCTGAAACATCAATGTTGAAGTTGTATTCGGACAATCGGGGTGCCTCCGTTGGTCCTGTATGTCTGTCGAATCCGACTCTGCCCACGAGTCCCCGAGGATTCTGACCTCGGTCTGTCATGCGGTCATTTCGGGGTATGTTACGCCTTGGGTCGTTTCTTCGATCTTCAGTGTAAGGTTGATACCTTTCCTTATTTGGCCTTGGTTCCTTTGCCAAGAGCCTGTTGGGATATACTGAGCCCGAGGGGGCTCCCAGTTGGTTGTCCTCGACCCTAATCTTCGACTGATATCGGTTGTGGACATCCGACCAAGTCACGGCGGGATATTCTATCAGGTTCTGCTTTAGTTGCTTTGAAGCTATCGAGCTTCATTCGTTCAAACCTTGGGTGAAGGCCTGCACTGCCTAGTCATCGGAGACTGGTGGTAATTCCATTCGCTCCATTTGGAAACGAGATACAAACTCCCGCAACATCTCGTTTTCTCTTTGTTTGATCTTAAAGACGTCGAACTTTCTTGTAGCGACCTTAATGGCACCGGCGTGTGCCTTTATAAAAGAGTCTGCCAGCATGGCAAATGAATCCATTGAATCCGGGGCTAGGTTGTGATACCACATCATGGCCCCTTTTGAAAGTGTTTCTCCGAACTTCTTTAATAAGACGAATTCAATCTTGTTGTCCTTCAGGTCATTCCCCTTTACAGCACAAGTATAAGTAGTGATGTGCTCGTTGGGGTCCAAGGTTCCGTTGTACTTCAGGAGATCAGGCATTCTAAATTTCTTCGGAATGGGCTTTGGAGCGGCATTTGTACAAATTTCTTTGAATATACACCCTTCAGGATCGGAGGTGCGCCTGGGATCTGATTGACCCTTGAATTGTATGTCTCCACCTTTTTTGTCGCTAGCTTCTATCTTCTTTTCACCCGATTCGATCCTCTTCGTGAGGTCCTCGAGCATCTTTATGATAGCGGGATCAGCTGCTGACCCGTTGTTGCTTGATCTTTCTGGTACTTAATCGGCTCGAGGAGCCATTACTGACGCTGCTGTGCTCGGAGTTTTTTGGCGGCCCTGCAGTTAAGCGATCGCCAGCTGTTGTGCCTACAACATCTCAAAAATGACGTGAAGGCTAACCTCTCGTTCCTCCCGAGCTGGGGTTTTCTGAGCTTCTTGTTGGTTCTCTTGGCGTATACTCCTGTCAGTGTGGGAGCTTATATCGACGTGTTGGGCATTGCGCGAGACCACGTCCACGGGAATCGGTTCTGGTGCGTCCTCAGGGTTTTGTGGTGGTACACCGACACCTGAAACAGCTACACCATTTTCTCCATGGTCTTCAAGACCGTTGTTCTCATGTGCGTTCACCGAGTTTGACATTTTGACCTGAAATCAAAGATTGTTTGGACAAGAAAAGTTGTGAAAGATAACTTGCGTTATGTAATAAACCAGCAAAAAAACAATCACTATTATTTTTAGCCTCACAGTGGGCGCCAAACTGTTTACCGTGAAAATGTTAATTACAATTAGATTTGATTTTGTGGTTCTAAAAATACGTGATTTATTTTTATGCTAGTTGTTAAGCAATTGATGCCAAGTGTGAGACTAGAAAATAGGATAAGAGCTTGAAGGCAATGTATCAAGCAAACCTGGTGGCTAAGAATCGGGGCCTCGAACTGGCTGATACGGGGCCTCGAGGTCGAGCTAGGTGTTAGGCTCTGAACAGTTGGTAGAGAACTAACAGTTCTAAGGGCCTTGATGAGGGCCTTTTATGATCAATGATGAGTAATAAATAAAGAAAAATCAATAAAATACAATAAATGTAAGCAATAAATGTGAGTAATAAGATCAGAGGAGAATAAGTTTAAGCTAGAGAGCAGAGAATGTTCTATTTCTTGTATTCAATGTTATGTGTTGTCTCTTACAAAATGACAAGGATCCCCTTTATATATGAGGGGGAATCACAACATGGTACAGATGCATGTATTACAAAGATACGCGGCTGATACCGCCATTCAATGTCATGGCACGGGCTTGTACTAGCCTAATAGACTTGGTTAGCTTTAATCAAGTGCCTTGGGAACTTCCCGTTTTGCCATCATAACCATCGACTTATACTACCCCGAGGTCGAACGTCGAGAACCCTCGGGGTCGAACCTCGAGCCGTGCCTCGAGCCTTTGGAGACGTGCTTGCGACGCGTCATAACGACCATAAAATCGGATCTTCTGATTTTTACCTTATACAACCGCGACTTATTTAAATAAGTTCCATAAATCCTAAAAAGCGACTAAAATTCTATTAAAAGCGGTTAGAAAGTTAAAAATGCACAATAGGTTTTTAAACATGTAATAAATCAGATAATTAGGCCAATTATTAATAGTTGAGCGACCGTACTAAAACCACGAAACTCGGGAGTGCCTCACACCTTCTCCCGGGTTAACAGAATTCCTTACCTGTTCTTCTGTGTTCGCGGACCATAATAAGAGTTGTTGATACCCAACTTTTCCCATGTATATATATATATACTCAAAATATTCTCAAAATAGTATGTACATGCATATATAAGCATGCCCAAGAGTTTTGGTATTTTTCCCTTACTTTTTAAAAATCTTAAAATCAATTTGTTGTCTATTTTAATAGTACAAAATTCAATAATTATTCCCAAACTAGCATTTTTGGTGAATAATTTATTTCATTCTCATATTTACACTAAGATATAATTAAAATAATTTTTGCGTATTTTTATACATTTGTTTGGTATTTTTTTTTTAGCTAAATTCCATACAATTGCAATTATGGCATATTTTACAATTAACAGCATTTTATAATCATAAAATCAGTTTTAGTATTTTTACATTAATATTTATGTGTTATTAATTAGTTCAGTACCTGTAATTTATTTTTAAATTATTTCTTACTATTTTTATAAAATAATAAAATGGGAAAATTGGCTATTTAACAAACAACCCTTATTATTTCAATTGTAGCTAATTTAGCCCCATACCCATCAGTTTTAATTAAACCCAAATGGCCCAATAACCCATTTAAACCAGCCCGACCCAAGCCCCCTTTGATCTGAACCGTTGATCTTTGAGATCAACGGCCTCAATTCGTCCTTCCTTAATTAAACCTAATGACTAACCCTAATTCCCTCATTTTCATTTCAGTTGCCGCCCCTGAACACCCTCCCCCTCTCAAACTCTCCCGAGTGTTCTTGAAACCCTAATCACATTCCCCCCATTTTCGACCTCTAACTCACCAGAACCCATGGCCTCTCAGGCCATGGATGATCTATGCTCACCTCCTATTGCTCCTATGTGCTTGGTACTCGAAGGTTCGAGGCTAGACCTCAAAGGTCTCCACCCAGATCTCCACCGACTTGAGGTTCCCGGCCATCTCCGGCCTCGCTCCGGCACATCTTAGCCTCCTGACCTGTTTCCAGTCTCATCCGACTTAGATCGGACGTTTTCGAAGACTTTCTCATTCTAGGGTTCATTTGAAAACCCTAACTATCGAGGTTCTTCTCCGGTTATCTCCAGATCTGTGTGTATTCATGCTTTATTTGGAGTTTTCAAGTGGTTTCCCCAATTTTTCTTTTTATAATCTTACTTTCAAAGTCGCCTCTTTTCTGGTTTAGGGCTTTCCGAAAATGCTTCAGTGTTTTCCGACTTTTCTTCTTCCTTTCTTATGTGTGTTTTATATTCTTATGTGTTTTCATATATACATGTTCTTCTACCATGTTTTCTATATTTTGTTCTTCTCTCTACTATGTTTTCACATGCTATGTTTATATGCCATGTTTCTATGCTATGTCTCACATGCTATGTTCTGCTACTTGCCTTCCACTATGACTTGATATGATTCGTCTACTGCATTTTTCAACCATGTTCATTAAGTGTTCCTACTATGCTTGCTTAAGCGTATTTGCCTCTACTGTCTCTTCTACTCTCATTGTGTTTCAAATTAATTCCCTTACTCTATTTTACATTAAACTTTCTACTGTATCTGCTTGTTTCTCTTCTTTGCATTTGGTTAAAGTCGAAAACCCTAGGATTTGGGGTTTTTTGACGAGTGTGGTCTTGTATGTTTGGACAAGGGTTCCATTCGAGCCCTGGACTCTCTCAAATTCACTTTGGATCCATATAATAAGTTTGAATCCTGTAGGAACTCTTCTGATTAGCATGACAACCCCTTTTATATGTGTTAAAAATCTTTCTTCAAAAGGTTTTCCAATTTGTGTTCGAATCAGAATCCTTTTTTTGGGGGTTAATTGATTGCTACTGATTCTTCTTAAGTGAAGCCTCCCTTCACCTTTTTCTGACTTGGTTCATTCACATAAAATTTTCGACCCTTGATTGCTTGGCTGTCAACTGATTTCCTTTCCTTAATTTGCATGACCGTGTACTGTCAAAAGCCTTTCCTTAAATAACTATTATGTATTTACCCTTCTTGCATTACTTTGAAAAGTGTTTAATTAACTCCTTTCCTTATTTAACTTGCCCGTTTGAAATCAGAATCCCTTAATTAAAGGGAAACCTTGTGTGATTGATTTTCAAACTATTTTCTTACCTATTTCTGCTTCTCTTCTGCATTATAAATACATGACACAATTTTTTAAACACACACATGATTTTTAATCATCACAACTCTCTTCTAAAAGCTTAAACTCTTGCTGCTTGATTGCAACTTGGCTTCCCTGAGTCTACTGCTTCTCCCTACTTGCTTGTTTCTGAAAATTGGTATGCCCTTTCATTTAAACTTTTTCCCCATCCCTATATGTTTATTCTATAGTTTCATTCTTCTGTGTGGTTTGCTGTTCATGCTTCGTAGCTTATGCTGAGTATTTTTCTTTGTTTGCTTCTGCTTTCATATGAATCCCTACCCCTAACCCCCTTTATGTGTTGAGTTGAAACCTTGGCCTGACAGTATCCCAATTACTGCCAGGCCATGGTTTGACCTTCAATAGGTCCTAGACTCACCAATGTTTGGCTAGTGGGCTGGTCAGGGGTATGCCAACATTTATGTTGTTGGGCATGACCACCAGCCTGCCTTGGCATCCCTTATATCCCTCATTGCACTTACACTTATTCCTAGACTCTAAGTTCTGCCCCCCTCCGATGAGCCTTGCCTTGGGACCTTGAGCTCCCTCTGAACTTGGACGTTAGAGGGCTGGCCCTTCCACACTGCATTTTAATTCAGTTCTATAATGATATCTGGGTGTGGGCATTGCCTGGAGTTCTTGAAACTCCTTAGAACTTTGACACATCTCGGATAAGAGAAAGGCTTTGAAAATCTGATCCTGGAAGTTTGTTTATATCATATTGTTAGACCTTGGGTTTGAATTAGGCTCCTTGGATGCAGCTTAAGAGTTCTGATTGTAATTTTATTTCCCGTTTTTGATTCATCTTGGTCTATAATAAATTTTGTAATAACCTCTGGGGTGATTAGTGAAAAGGGAAGGGTAACCATGCATTCAAAGGGGTAGATATCATGCTCATAGGGAATTAGCACACTTCTGTACTCATGTATCTTGCCTACAGCTTTGCACATTTGCATATCACATGTAGATACCATGTCTATAGGTTTATGCATCCACATAGATATCATGTCTATAGGATTTCTGCACTTCTGCACATATAGATACCATGTCTATAGGTTTATAAATCCATATAGATACCATGTCTATAGTAATTTTGCATCTCCATATGGATACCACGCCTATAAGTAACCAGAAATCCAGACTCTACGCATGCATTGGTCACTAGGCAAACCTATTTATAGGATTAAAAACTAACAATATTCAGATACCATGCCTATAGGATTTCTGCGCTCTTGCTACGCCTGTAAAAAGTGTTTAAATTAACGACGCTAGAAAAGCATGCCTATAGGAACTATCAATCAAATCTGAATCACTCGCTTTAAGATTAGCACTAATTACCAAACTCGCACCATTTTGTTAAAACTGGCAACTTTCTTAATCAGTTTGTTTCTTTATTCCTGAAACCAGTAGATGCCATGCCTATAGGTCATCACGTAGGCAAAAAGGTATGTAGTTAATTAATTGAACTGGTCTTCGATAAGTTGCAGCCAGGCGAGCCTAATGCGAACTTCTTGCCTGAAAATATGTAATGAACCAGCCTGCCTAACGTTAAGAATAATTTCGACCTAATCAGTACATGTAAGACATGCTAAACTACATGATTTTCTGTGATTAAAGGAGGTTTATCCGAGCCTTAATTGTTTTGTGCTCCCATAACTGCTTTCATGTGTTTTGCTTGACGCCTTAGTATTTTAACCTTTTAAAACCTCTGAAAAGCCAAGCTTCCTCCCTTTAGGATTAGTAGTCCTAAAAGCCTCCATGACTGATAGGTGGGACGGGTAATAGCATGCAATAAGTAAACAAGACTATTTCGCGCTTAATACCTTAACGGAGTGGGAAGGGTAGAAATGGAGATGATGATCACACGATAACACTACGCGTACGATTGATTACCGGTGTTGTGTGGATGATCCATGTGATTCATAAACCTAGGACCCCTTTCCTTATACAACTTTGTTTAATATCAATAAAATCCTGTCTTTTCAACTACTCAAAAGTCCTCCTTAATTTTACTGCATTATTCCTTTTCTTTCAAATTTTTCTTCTTTGTTTATTCAATGTATTGATTAATTTTCTGCGTTTAGTCGCCCCTTTAAACAAATTGTAGATCATCTAGACCTTGATCTCACATACTTGTCACGTATCTATTTGCAACCCTTATGTGTAAAATCATTTGTGTATCTATTTGCATTAAAGTTACAACATAGCATGGCCGAGAACCACACTAGTGGATCTTGAGGGGTGCCTAACACCTTCCCCTTGAGATAATTTCTAGCCCTTACCCGAACTCTGGTTTTCCAACTCAAAAACCCTTAGTGTCATAATGCATTTAATCATTAGGTGGCGACTCTTCAAATCCAAAAACCCAATTCCCAAACGGGAATAGAGTTGTCTTCCCAAATGTCGTAAACCCGATTTCGCGAGAAAAAGGGGGCGTCGACAGCATGGCGACTCTGCTGGGGAATCTTTAGGCTTTTACCACTTCATGTTATATGTGACTTTATTGTTTTCTTTATTGCTTTGTTTAATACCTTTATTCGAAACTGACTTGTCTTTTTGTTTCCTTTTTCTTTAACGCTTTCATTTACTGCTTTCTTTCAATACCGTTGTAATTTTCGAGCAATTATTGTAACCATTATGAACGTGAAAATACGTGACAATCTGTTTCATTTTTTGTAATTGCATCTTCAACATCATATTCCACTCGTGCCAAACAAATACCATAGCAACGCTTGATGAGTGGTTGCGCTCTTCCAATATTACCCCCTAAATTTGGCAAAGGCATATTTGCTGTAAAACTAGTCGATTAGCGGTGCAGTCGACGGTTCCGTGCCTTTCCCTCTTGAGTTGTCCGCTCAAGGGTACCGGTCTAGTACCCCATAGAAACCTTATTCTATTTAACTGTTCATGCATCACTGTCAAGCCTAGTCGAGTCAGTTATGTTGTCCACATAATGACTCTTTAAGATGGCCTTATCCAACGTCCACTGGGTTTCCTTGAAACCCAAACGGACGCCACCATATTCTGCGCATTTATTTGGAGAACTAAATGCTTTTATGCTAATTATTGGTTTAAATAGTCGAGTCCGGTGGGGGGTATGGTCTTAACCCTTTTGCTTTGCAGAAAATAGAGAACAAACTGCTAATTATTCACCTGTCACCATCAGAAAAGGAGGAGTACACGGAGTTCTTAAAAGAATATGAGGACATATTTGCCTGGTCATATGATGGTATGACCGGTCTCAGTACATCTATTGTAGCTCACAAACTGCCAACATATCCGACTTGTCCGCCGGTAAAGCAGAAGCTCAGAAAGTTCAAGCCAGACATGAGTTTGAAAATCAAGGAAGAAGTCACCAAACAAGTCAAAACCAAGGTCCTCAGGGTAGTGGAGTACCCAACATGGTTAGCCAACATTGTGCCAGTGCCAAAGAAGGACGGGAAGGTCAGAGTCTGTGTCGACTACCAGAACCTCAACCGGGCCAGTCCGAAAGACGACTTCCCCTTACCGAACATACACATCCTAATCGACAACTGCGCCAAGCACGAGCTGCAGTCATTCATCGATTATTTTGCCGGATATCATCAGATATGGATGGACGAAGAAGGCGCGGAGAAAACGGCTTTCATCACGCCGTGCGGAATGTATTGTTACAAGATGATGCCGTTTGGATCGAAGAATGCTGGGGCCACCTACATGAGGGCCATGACACGATACACAAAGAGATCGAGGTGTATGTAGACGACGTCTTCATCAAATCCATGAGAGCCACTAATCACATGGAAGATCTGAGGAAGTTCTTCAACAGACTGAGAAGATACAACTTGAAACTGAATCCCGCTAAATGTGCATTCGGGGTTCCTACCGAAAAACTGCTTGGGTTCATCGTAAGTCGCCAAGGAATAGAACTGGATCCATAAAAGGTTAAACCCATTCAGGAATTGCCACCGCCAAAGAACAAGAAGGAGGTTATGAGTTTCTTGGGGACACCCAACTACATCAGCCGGTTCATAGCCCAGTCCACTGTCATTTGTGAACCAATCTTTAAGATGTTGAAGAAAGACGCCGCCACTAAATGGACTGATGATTGTCAAAAGGCCTTCGACAGAATCAAGGAATACCTGTCAACGCCGCCAGTCCTGGTCCCGCCCGAACCGGGTAGACCACTATTACTCTACCTTGCAGTGCTGGATGGAGCATTCGGCTGTGTTTTAGGACAACATGATGAAACGGGAAAAAAGGAGCAAGCCATATACTATCTCAGCAAGAAGTTTACCCCGTACGAGGCCCGGTATTCCCTACTAGAACACACGTGTTGTGCTCTGACTTGGGTAGCTAAGAAGTTGAGGCATTATTTCTGTGCCTACACCACCTATCTCATATCAAGGATGGATCCGCTAAAGTACATCTTTCAGAAACCCATGCCCATGGGCAAACTGGCCAAATGGAAAATATTGCTGGGTGAGTTTGATATTGTCTACGTGACTCAGAAAGCGATAAAAAGGACAGGCACTGGCCGATCATCTTGCCGAAAACCCCGTGGGCGGAGAATACGAGCCTCTAAAGACGTATTTTCCTGACGAGGAGGTCTCTTTCATAGGAGAAGACATTGCAGAATCCTATGATGGCTGGAGAATGTTTTTCGATGGAGCAGCAATCTTTAAGGGAGTTGGCATAGGAGCAATTCTAGTATCAGAAACAGGTCAGCATTATCTGGTGTCCGCCAAGCTCAGGTTCTCGTGCACCAATAACATGGCCAAGTATGAAGCCTGCATCTTAGGGCTCAAACTAGCCATTGACATGAACGTTCAGGAGTTACTAGTGATCGGGGACTCAAATTTGCTCATACATCAGGTCCGAGAAGAATGGGCAACCAAGAACTCCAAAATACTACCATACTTGCATCATGTACAAGAGTTGAGGAAGAGGCCTACAAATACGGAATTCCGACATGTTCCCAGAATCCAGAATGAGTTCGCCGATGCATTGGCCACTCTATCATCCATGATTCAGCATCCAGATAAGAACTTCATTGATCCCATCCCAGAGAGTACCCAGAACTTGCAAACACTACTCAAAAGCGCACACTGCGGAGATTGTCTAATCATTTCTTTCACAGCGGAGGAATCCTGTATAGGAGGACTCCTGATTTGGGATTACTAAGGTGTGTCGAGGCAAGGGAAGCATCCAGGTTGTTGGAGGAGGTTCACGCAAGGACCTGTGGCCCGCACATGAATGGTTGCATCTTAGCCAAGAAAATACTCCGAGCTGGTTACTTCTAGATGACCATGGAGACAGACTGCATCCAGTTTGTCCGAAAGTGCCACCGCTGTCAGATACATGCAGATATGATAAAGGTGCCTCCTAACGAGCTCAATGCAACTAGCTCATCATGGCCGTTCGCCGCTTGGGGGATGGATGTCATTGGACCTATCGAGCCTACCGCATCAAACGGGCACAGGTTCACACTAGTGGCGATTGACTATTTTACCAAATGGGTTGAAGCAGCATCATATAAGGCGGTAACCAAGAAGGTTGTGACAGACTTCGTTCGCGACCGTATCATTTGCCGGTTCGGCGTCCCAGAGTCAATCATCACTGACAATGGTTCCAATCTCAACAGTGATCTGATGGAAGCAATGTGTGAAACCTTCAAGATCAAGCACAAGAATTCTACAGCTTACAGACCTCAGATGAATGGAGCCGTAGAAGCGGCCAATAAGAACATTAAGAAGATACTAAGGAAAATGATAGAGAAACACAAGCAATGGCATGAGAAGTTATCATTCCCTCTACTGGGATACCGGTACCACAGTCCGCACATCGACTGGGGCGACACCTTATATGTTGGTTTACGGTACCGAGGCAGTCATCCCAGCCGAGGTAGAGATTTCCTCCCTGAGAATTATGCAGGAAGCAGAAATTGAAGATGCAGAATGGGTAAAAAGTCGCTACGAGCAATTAGCCCTTATAGACGGAAAAAGACTGAATGCAGTTTGCCATGGTCAGCTTTATCAGAATAGAATGACCAAAGCTTTCAACAAAAGAGTCAGGCCAAGACAGTTTGCGCCAGGGCAGTTAGTACTGAAGAAGATTTTTCCGCACCAATACGAAGCCAAAGGAAAATTTTCTCCCAACTGGCAAGGTCCATACATGGTTCACCGGGTTCTAACCGGGGGAGCCCTCATACTTGCAGAGATGGACGGAGAAGTTTGGCCGAAGCCGATCAATTCAAATGCAGTGAAATGATACTATGTGTAACTACTATTGATTCCTTTATGATGTAATTTGAACTACGCCTGACTAGATTCCCGTTTAAGAGGGGATACATAGGCAGCCCTATGGGTTCGGTCACAATTCAATAAAATTTTCATTTTTCCCCGATATTGGAAACTGGGGCAGAATTTTGAGGAGGACCCTCAAAATTCCGAAGTTGACTTTCACCACACCGCGTGCAGCCGTCAGAGGCACTGGCCCAGTAAATTGGGGCAGAATTTTGAGGAGGACCCTCAAAATTCCGGAGCAAAAGAGGTTGCAATATCTTGAACCGTGTCGCAGTCGTCGGTTCATCTCAAATCGTTTTATCTATTATGTATTTACATCATATTTTATTATTTTGCTAAATCATGCATGAATACTATCATAACAGCTTTGTCAGCAACGCTACCCCAATGAAAGCAAGAGCCGAGTAGGACGAGCGCAGTCCGCGGGAAGACGAACTAACCTTCCCCCTTGACAAAACTCACAATCTTTCTTTGAATGCAGGTACCCCAAGACATAGAATCATCGGATACAGTTACAAACTCATACTTTTCAGGAATACAACTCCCAGAATCATCACCTATTTTCAAGTGCTACTCCCACGCAACATCCCCAGCAGCCACAGTGACAATCAACTAGCAGCTGTCGTCTCTCAGCTAAGAAATTTTGTCACTCTTCACCTCTATTTTCGCATACTGCATAAGGCTACCTTTCTGCCTTCCGAGACTAAGCACTGTCTCCATCCTGCATCTCCTTGCATTGCATAAGTCTACCTTTCTTCCTTCCGAGACTAAGCACTGTCTCCATCCTGCATCTCCTTGCATTGCATAAGGCTACCTTTCTGCCTTCTGAGACTAAGCACTGTCTCCATCCTGCATCTCCTTGCATTGCATAAGGCTACCTTTCTGCCTTCCGAGGTTAAGCACTACCTCCATCCTGCATTCCCTTGCATTGCATAAGGCTACCTTTCTGCCTTCCGAGGTTAAGCACTACCTCCATACTGCATTCCCTTGCATTGCACAAGGCTACCTTTCTGCCTTCCGAGGTTAAGCACTACCTCCATCCTGCATTCCCTTGCATTGCACAAGGCTATCTTTCTGCCTTCCGAGGTTAACCACTACCTCCATCCTACATGGCTGAAATATCGCCACCTTTTTTTTGCATCGGCTGAAAGATCGCCACCTCTATTTAAATCTTTACATCGGCTGAAATACCGCCATTTATGCTTTTCATCGGCTGAAATATCGCCAACTTCATTTAAATCTCTATATCGGCTGAAAGATCGCCAGTTTATATTTAGTCATTGTCGGCTGAAAGATCGCCAACTCTATTTAAATCTTTACATCGGCTGAAATACCGCCATTTATGCTTTTCATCGGCTGAAATATCGCCAACTGCATTTAAATCTCTATATCGGCTGAAAGATCGCCAGTTTATATTTAATCATTGTCGGCTGAAATATCGCCAACTTTATTTTAATCCTTGTCGGCTGAAATATCGCCATTTATATTTATGCCTTACATCGGCTGAAATATCGCCAAATCCTGCATTTCATGGGCTGAAATATCGCCAAATTGTCCAAAGGCGTCATTGTTCGGAGGCACCATTTTCATAGCCCGAGAACGCCATGCCATGGCCCGAGAACGCCATGCCATGGCCCGAGGACCTCGCTTTATATTCTGCACATCATTATTCAAAGGCATCATGGTTCGGAGGCACCATCATCATAGCCCAAGAACATCATTTCATAGCCTGCGAATCCTTTATTATGCGCTTCACGGCCCAGGACGTCATGGTCTGAGGACGTCATCCTAACCGTCCAAAGACAACATTCATGGTCCAACGGGAACTTGCATCACGTTTAAATTCTGCACGATATGCTTGTATTACTCACTTGCAGGTACATCAGCTGGCAACGACCATTGCTGCAGGAGCGATCTCGCTCCGGTTCTCGCCGCCCATCAGTCCCTGACCATCTTTCCCAACCCAAATATTGCGTCCGTCCTTTTCAAAACCTTCATCGGCATACTCCGTCAATGTATCCTGAACTACATATGACCTGATTCTGTAAGACCAGGGATATGTAGGCAGCTCAAAAACCAGAGCTCGGTCAAAACCTTTGTAAGTCATCTCTATCGGTCAAAATTGGTCATCACATCTTTACCCGACAACTCTTTCATCTTTCCCGGGTAAAGAGGGGCAGCTGTTGATACCCAATTTTTCCCTATGCATTTAGATATACTCAAAATATTCTCAAAATAGTATGTACATGCATATATAAGCATGCCCAAGAGTTTTGGTATTTTTCCCTTACTTTTTAAAGATCTTAAAATCAATTTGTTGTCTATTTTAATAGTACAAAATTCAATAATTATGCCCAAACTAGCATTTTTGGTGAATAATTTATTTCATTCTCATATTTTAAAGTAATTTTTGCGTATTTTTATACATTTGTTTGGTATTTTTTTTAGCTAAATTGCATACAATTGCAATTATGGCCTATTTTACAATTAACAGCATTTTATAATCATAAAATCACTTTTAGTATTTTTACATTAATATTTCTATGTTATTAATTAGTTCAGTACCTGTAATTTATTTTTAAATTATTTCTTACTATTTTTATAAAATAATAAAAGGGAAAAATTGGCTATTTAACAAACAACCCTTATTATTTCAATTATAGCTAATTTAGCCTCGTCCCCATCAGTTTTAATTAAACCCAAATGGCCCAATAACCCATTTGAACCAGCCCGACCCAAGCCCCCTTTGATCTGAACCGTTGATCTTTGAGATCAACGGCCTCAATTCGCCCTTCCTTAATTAAACCTAATGACTAACCCTAATTCCTTCATTTTCATTTCAGTAGCCGCCCCTGAACACCCTCCCCCTCTCAAACTCTCTCGAGTGTTCTTGAAACCCTAATCACCTTCCCCCCATTTTCGACCTCTAACTCACCAGAACCCATGGCCTCTCAGGCCATGGATGATCTATGCTCACCTCCTATCGCTCCTATGTGCTTGGTACTCGAAGGTTCGAGGCTAGACCTCAAAGGTCTCCACCCAGACCTCCGCCGACTTGAGGTTCCCGGCCATCTCCGGCCTGGCTCCGGCACATCTTAGCCTCCTGAGCCTGTTTCCAGTCTCATCCGACTTAGAACGGACGTTTTCAAAGCCTTTCTCATTCTAGGGTTCATCTGAAAACCCTAACTATCGAGGTTCTTCTCCGGTTATCTCCAGATCTGTGTGTATTCATGCTTTATCTTGAGTTTTCAAGTGGTTTCCCCAATTTTTCTTTTTAAAATCTTACTTTCAAAGTCGCCTCTTTTCTGGTTTAGGGCTTTCCGAAAATGCTTCAGTGTTTTCTGACTTTTCTTCTCCCTTTCTTATGTGTGTTTTATATTCTTATGTGTTTTCATATATACATGTTCTTCTACCATGTTTTCTGTATTTTGTTCTTCTCTCTACTATGTTTTCACATGCTATGTTTATATGTCATGTTTCTATGCTATGTCTCACATGCCATGTGTCTGCTACTTGCCTTCCACTATGACTTGATATGATTCGTCTACTGCATTTTTCAACCATGTTCATTAAGTGTTCCTACTATGCCTGCTTAAGCGTATTTGCCTCTACTGTCTCTTCTACTCTCATTGTGTTTCAAATTAATTCCCTTACTCTATTTTACATTAAACTTTCTACTATATCTACTTGTTTCTCTTCTTGGCATTTGGTTCAAGTCGAAAACCCTAGGATTTGGGGTTTTTTGACGAGTGTGGTCTTGTATGTTTGGACTAGGGTTCCATTCGAGCCCTGGACTCTCTCAAATTCACTTTGGATCCATATAATAAGTTTGAATCCTTTTGTGTATGAACTCTTCTGATTAGCATGACAACCCTTTTATATGTGTTAAAATCTTTCTTCAAAAGGTTTTCCAATTTGTGTTCGAATCAGAATCCTTTTTTTTGGGGTTAATTGATTGCTACTGATTCTTCTTAAGTGAAGCCTCCCTTCACCTTTTTCTGACTTGGTTCATTCACATAAAATTTTCGACCCTTGATTGCTTGGCTGTCAACTGATTTCCTTTCCTTAATTTGCATGACCGTGTACTGTCAAAAGCCTTTCCTTAAATAACTATTATGTATTTACCCTTCTTGCATTACTTTGAAAAGTGTTTAATTAACTCTTTTCCTTATTTACCTTGCCCGTTTGAAATCAGAATCCCTTAATTAAAGGGAAACCTTGTGTGATTGATTTTCAAACTATTTTCTTACCTATTTCTGCTTCTCTTAAGCATTATAAATACATGACACAATTTTTTAAACACACACACGATTTTTAATCATCACAACTCTCTTCTAAAAGCTTACACTCTTGCTTCTTGATTGCAACTTGGCTTCCCTGAGTCTACTGCTTCTCCCTACTTGCTTGTTTCTGAAAACTGGTATGCCCTTTCATTTAAACTTTTGCCCCATCCCTATATGTTTATTCTATAGTTTCATTCTTCTGTGTGGTTTGTTGTTCATGCTTCGTAGCTTATGCTGAGTATTTTTCTTTCTTTGCTTCTGCTTTCATATGAATCCCTACCCCTAACCCCCTTTATGTGTTGAGTTGAAACCTTGGCCTGATAGTATCCCAATTACTGCCCAGGCCATGGTTTGACGTTCAATAGGTCCTGGACTCTCCAATGTTTGGCTAGTGTGCTGATCAGGGGTGTGCCAGTATTTATGTTGCTGGCCATGACCAATAGCCTGCCTTGGCATCCCTTATATCCCTCTATTGCACTTACACTTATTCCTAGACTCTAAGTTCTGCCCCCCTCCAATGAGCCTTGCCTTGGGACCTTGAGCTCCCTCTGAACTTGGACGTTGGAGGGCTGGCCCTTCCACACTTCACTTTAATTCAGTTTTATAATGACATCTGGGTGTGAGCATTACCTGGAGTTCTTGAAACTCCTTAAAACTTTGACACATCCCGGATAAGAGAAAGGCTTTGAAAATCTGATCCTGGAAGTTGGTTTGTATCATATTGTTAGACCTTGGGTTTGAATTAGGCTCCTTGGATGCAGCTTAAGAGTTCTGATTGTAATTTTATTTCCCGTTTTCGATTCATCTTGGTCTGTAATAAATTTTGTTATAACCTCTGGGGTGATTAGTGAAAAGGGAAGGGTAACCATGCATACAAAGGGGTAGATATCATGCTCATAGGGAATTACCACACTTCTGTACTCATGTATCTTGCCTACAGCTTTGCACATTTGCATATCACATGTAGATACCGTGTCTATAGGTTTATGCATCCACATAGATATCATGTCTATAGGGTTTTTGCACTTCTGCACATATAGATACCATGTCTATAGGTTTATGCATCTATATAGATACCATGTCTATAGGAATTTTGCATCTCCATATGGATACCACGCCTATAAGTGACCAAAAATCCAGACTCTACGCATGCATTGGTCACTAGGCAAACCTATTTATAGGATTAAAAACTAACAGTACTCAGATATCATGCCTATAGGATTTCTGCACTCTTGCTACGCCTGTAAAAAGTGTTTAAATTAACGACGCTAGAAAGCATGCCAATAGGAACTATCAATCAAATCTGAATCACTCACTTTAAGATTAGCACTAATTACAGAACTCGCACCATTCTGTTAAAACTGGAAACTTTCTTAATCAGTTTGTTTTTTTATTCCTGAAACCAGTAGATTCCATGCCTATAGGTCATCACGTAGGCAAACAAGTATGTAGTTAATTAATTGCACTGGTCTTTGATAAGTTGCAGCCAGGCGAGCCTAATGCGAACTTCTTGCCTGAAAATATGTAATGAACCAGCCTGCCTAACGTTAAGCATAATTTCGACCTAATCAGTACATGTAAGACATGCTAAACTACATGATTTTCTATGATTAAAGGAGGTTTATCCGAGCCTTAATTATTTTGTGCTCCCATAACTGCTTTCATGTGTTTTGCTTGACGCCTTAGTATTTTGACCTTTTAAAACCTCTGAAAAGCCAAGCTTCCTCACTTTAGGATTAGTAGTCCTAAAAGCCTCCAGGACTAATAGGTGGGACGGGTAATACCATGCAATAAGTAAACGAGACTATTTCGCGCTTAATACCTTAACGGGGTGGGAAGGGTAGACATGGAGATGATGATCACACGATAACACTACGCGTACGATTGATTACCGGTGTTGTGTGGATGATCCATGTGATTCATAAACCTAGGACCCCTTTCCTTATACAACTTTGTTTAATATCAATAAAATCCTGTCTTTTCAACTACTCAAAACTCCTCCTTAATTTTACTGCATTATTCCTTTTCTTCCAAATTTTTCTTCTTTGTTTATTCAATGTATTGATTAATTTTCTGCGTTTAGTCCCCCCTTTAAACAAATTGTAGATCATCTAGACCTTGATCCCACATACTTGTCACGTATCTATTTGCAACCCTTATGTGTAAAATAGTTTGTGTATCTATTTGCATTAAAGTCACAACATAGCATGGCCGGGAACCACACTAGTGGATCTTGAGGGGTGCCTAACACCTTCCCCTTGAGATAATTTCTAGCCCTTACCCGAACTCTGGTTTTCCAACTCAAAAACCCTTAGTGTCCTAATGTACTTAATCATTAGGTGGAGACTCTTCAAATCCAAAAACCCAATTCCCAAACGGGAATAGAGTTGTCTTCCCAAATGTCGTAAACCCGATTTCGCGAGAAAAAGGGGGCATCGACAAGAGTCAATTTCCTCGATTTGGGATTTTAAAATAAACCGGTGACTTGGGACACCCTAAATTATTCCAAGTGGTGACTCTGAAATAAATAAATAATCCCATTTCGATTAATGTCACTTAAATTGGAAAAACTCCCTATCCCCCTTGGGAAAAAGGAGGTGTGACACTACCTATCAACCTTCGACCCTAATTCTCGACCTCCACACCTTCCTATCGATGGTTATGTCCTCGGCAAGCTGAAGCAAAGTCAAGTCCTACCTAATCACCTGTCCTCAGTACTTTGTTGGCCTACCTCTACCCTTCCTCAAACTCGCCATGGTCAAGCTCTCACACCTCCTAATCGGAGCGTCGATGTCTCTCCTTATCACGTGCCTGAATTATTTCAGTCTCGATTCCCATAGTTTGTCTTCCACAAGGGCCACTCCTACCATGTCCCTAATAACTTTATTCCTAATCTTATCTTTCTCGATATACCCACACATCCAATGTCTCAACGTCCTCATTTTTGCTACTTTCATCTTTTGGACATGGAATTTTTGGACTAGCCCCATACAACATAGTCGATTTAACTACCATTCTGTAGAACTTGCCATTAAGTCTTATTCACACATTCTTATCACATAAAACATTATATGCGAGCATCTATTTTATCCACCCACTCCAATACGATGTGAAGGAACAAATAGTTGAAAATTTTTCAATAAGGTGAAAATAATTGCAAAAAAAGGCGGGGAGGGTGGTGGCCAGAAGCACATGCCAAGTCAAGGGCTTGGGGGGAGACAAGGACAGATGAGAAAACTGGAATTTTGTACGTTAAACGCGGGCGATAAAGTCAGTACTTCTCAGTACGTATGAAAAATTACTCTCCCTCTATTTTAATTTATAATACTCAAGAAGCGGAATTTAAGAATAAAATAAAATAAAAATTTTAAATTTGTAATTGTAAATATGCTAGTATGACATTTGATGCGCCTATAAGGTTTTTAAAACTTGTGACTTTAAAGTTTTTTTTTTTTTGCTTTTGTAATTCTAGTCTAGCTTCTTGAAGGGGAGCTTTGGAGCATCCATAAAGTTGTCTCCGTGTGATCAATGGGTCAGGAGTTCGAGCCGTGGAATAAGCTATTGAAGCTTGCATCAAAGTAGCTTCATACATCACATCCTTGAAATGCAGCCCTTCTCGGAACCCTACAATATCAAACTACTTTTTTCTAGACTAGTTTCTTATTTACATGTTGGGTGCTGGAGATGAGATCACACCAACCAAAGGAATAGGTTTAAGGATTTGTAAAATCAACTGACGGGTCCTAATATATTTTCCTTGAATACAACGACTATTAAAGGTGAAAGTGGGAAGATAACGGGGTCCAAAATCAACATGCTCAAGTCATTTTCTCGTCAAACAGGGATTTAGGAAGAGGGACATCATAAGATAAGGACAGATGATTAAATTGGTCTTTGCACGTTGTATACGGGAGATAAAACTAAGTTGTCATTGCAATATAGTACTCTTTACCATCTATATATATCCAAAGCTAAAATCCGTGATAATTGATTTGAACAGTGTCTTGACAGAGACGGATCCAAAATATTAATTCTATGAGTTCAGAAGTCGAGTTCCAACCACTCAACTTATCATCTTGTTTGAGTTTTGACTAGCACTCTTGTGCCGCTGAGTTCCATAGAGGCGGTTTCAAGATTTAAATTTTATAGGTTTAATCTTTCAGATTTTAAGCATTAAACTCATGATACTATTAAAATTATGAATTTAGATCTAATATTTAAATAACTTTTTACATATATTCTATATTTCGTATAGAAAGTTATGAGTTCGGATGAACCCATAGCCAGTAGGCTACTTCCGCCCCTAGAGCTCTACATATAGCTTGAACAGTCTTGTATTTGTATCTTATGAATGAATACAATAGAATACACTACAATATCTATACGGTCCGTACAGTTTTGCCCCATGGAGGATTTTTATGTATGAACCTTGCATGTAAGAAGAATTTTGTGAAGCCAGAGACATAACTGTGAGTTTTTATTTTTATTTTTTTTGTCTCGAACTATGTATACAAATGAAATAACTGTTTGACCAAAAAGTATGAAACTCTTTGTTAAACTAATTAAATAAAGGATAAGGGATTAATCTTAGTTAAAGATAATATTCCCAGATCTAAAAATCAGTTTATATGGATAGTGTGGGACCAGGTTAAAGTAGACTTAATGCAAAACATAATAAATGTGGCTGTTATTTATGTGATGAGAGCAAGTAATAAATAACAATAAATGGAACTAAATATAAATGAGGAGGAAGATTCACCCAATAATGAAAGAGGTGAATGATTGCTTCTTCTGACAATGATGAATGACAAGAATATGAGAGAATATTATACACTTTGTCGGATCCGGTGGAAATGAGCGATTGAATACAAGGATCGAATCTCTTAAAGTTGTTCTTTATATTCATCTAGATAGCTACTTTTCAAAAGTGTTCTTATCAAATGGAATATACATGCCCTTTGCCTTATCTCTCCTACTATTTATATGGGATATCTCCGAAAACCCCCTAAAAGGTACAACAGAAGGAATATTCAATAGAATATTCCATTTGTAAGTTCCAAAGCTGTACTAGCCGTTGCTTTTGTCCATTACTACTCGACCTCGGCTCTAATGAGCCACTCAATGGCTCGTTCCGTTCTCCACTGATCGACCTCGACCAAACTACCCATGATAAGTTACAATTCTCACAATGATCACCTCCTCGTACTGAATTTCCTCGGTCGTATTTTGACCCATAAAGTTAGTCTCTCCGCTTATCGAGGTCGTCTTTTGGTCGTCCTTAGTGAGCGGGCTTCGTTGGTCACAGTTTGAGAAATTTGGATGGGAAGGTCGAGTAGTGAGAATTGCGGCCGAGCTGATGACGTGGTGTTTTGAGAGCCATGCTTAATGACGATGGTTCAGAAGTGACGCCACAGCCCCATGCGTCATCATTACGCCTCTTGCCGATGCGTTGCATCGTTTCTTGTGTCCCTGTTGTTTCGGTCCCAGTGCATTTGACGGTTATTTTTCTCGACCGTGCGTCGGTGCTCTCTATAATTAAAGGGGGGAAACCCTTTGAAGGAAACTTTATGCTTTCCAATCTTTTGAACCTGCATATCTTCTTCTCTTCTTCTTCTTTCTATATTCCTGTTTTCAGCAACTTTTGCCCTTATCACCTCTGCACTTTCAATTCCTTCACATATATAACAAGAGATGGCTAGTGCATCTTCTAACCCTGAGGGGACCTCTGGCCCACTTTCGTTGTCAGTGGTCATGCCCTCTTATGATGAAGGGGAAGCCATTGTTGTAGAGGATGAAAGCTTCCCTATTGTGGAGGAAATCATTCCTCGTACTAGGTCGGACTTCTCGAAGTCACCTGCGGACGAACCCGAGCCTGCAAAATTCGAGATGGAAGCAGCGCATCTTGCTGTGCTTAGGGCCAAGTACAACATTCCCGCTCACATCGGTCTGATCCTATCGAGGAACGATGTGATCCAGATTCATCGCCCTGGGTATTGCGCGTTTTACGCGTACCCGTTCCAAGTGGGTTATTCTCTTTCTCTTCCTCTTCCCCCGTTGGCGGAGGAGTTTTGTCGCTATTACGGCATCTGTCCGGGCCAGCTCTCCCCTATATTTACAAACTCTCTTATGTTAATAAAGTACGCAGAGCTGGCCGACCATGGGATCTCTATCCGCCATCTATTGCATCTTTTCGCGCAAGCTTCCCCAGGAGTACGATAATACATCTCCACCATCGTGGGACCAAGGGATTGGTGGTGAAAATGGACGATAAGGCAAATCGTCGACTTTGGGTCAACTTTTTCTATATCAAAATCGAGCACGTGGTGGCGAATCCTAGTGGTTTTGCCCGTAAGTGTTTTTGCTTAACTGATTGTGTTTGTTCTCTATTCGGTGACTTGATCGTTCTTCCTTTTTGTGCAGACCAGAAGGATCCTCCTACGTTGGTCGTTGATATTCGCGACTGGGTGGCTCAAATTTTTCCCCACATGGTGGGAATCCGTGAACGGTCTTCGCTCAACAAGAAGTTTGGACGTAAACCTTGTTTGACCGGTAAGTCGAGTTTTGATCTTTAGTTACTTCGATCTTAATACCGTCTTTTTTTTCACTTATGCAGTTTTTCTTTGTTGTTAGGTCGGAGGGTTCCGAGGAAAGCGAAGGCTTCCACTCCTGCTTTTCGCCAATCGGTTACCTCGACCGGATCCATGCTCGCTGTGACCGTAGGTGAGCTGCACAGACTGTTGCTTCTTCTCAAGCCCAGCCCTGCGTAGGCCCGATAGTCGGGCAGCTTCTCCGTCAGCAGAGACTCCGACTTCTCCTATATTGTATTTGGTGGACGAGTCATCATTGAGCGAGGGGGAAACAGTTCCGCTAAAAAGGTGGAGAGTAGAGGTCGGCGCCGAAGCAATAAGGAACGAAGAGCCAATGAGGGGAGATCCCGAGCCAGCCGCGATCGCACCCGAGGGTGTCATGGTCTTGGATGCAGAGACTGCATTCCCTCCATATGTGGAGATTGCTCGTTTGTTAGAGGTCGCCGTAGACGGGGGAGGGAGATCAGAGGCAGTGGAGGTCGTTTCTAGGAGTGATCCATCAACATCAGAGCGGATCGACGTTCCTTCCTCGACCGAGGAGAGGGAGAAAGGTATGGCTGTAGATAACTACGAGTTTGGTTCCGACGTTTACCCCGAAGAGGAAAGGATATTTGATGAGGGGTCTACCCGGGTCGAGGTGAGAACGGATGGATCCACCCGTTCCATAATCATCCCTTTGGACTACGACCTATTGACGAACACAGAGAGCGTGGTTCCTTCTTTGGTCCCTCTTTGCTCTGGCGCCGAGTGTCGCGCCCCCTTTTTCTCGCGAAATCGGGTTTATGACATTTGGGAAGACAACTCGTTCCCTTTTGGGAAATGCATTTTGGATTGAAGAGTCGCCACCTAATGATTTAAGTGCATTAGGACACTAAGAAGGGTTTGAGTCAAGTAACCAGAGATAGGGTAAGGGCTTGAAATTATCCCAAGGGGAAGGTGTTAGGCACCCCTCAGGATCCACTAGTGTGGTTCCCGGCCAAACTATTGTTGTGACTTAAATGCAAAATAACACATAGGCAAGTAAGAGTTACAAATAAGAGGGGGTTTTCATGTAATGGTCACAAATAAACAAAGTTAGAAAGAACGAGAGGGATATTGATTTTCCTTAAATTTTGGAAAAAGAAGCAAAGAATCAAAAAAACAAAGGGAAGGGGGGTCCTAGGTTTACAAAATAATATGGACCACCACACACAACACCCGGTAATCACTCCTCAGTGAGGGGCTACACGTGATGTTATCGCGTGGTCATCATATCCATATCTACCCTTTCCCACCCCGTTAAGGTATTAAAGCGCGGAATGGTCTCGTTTACTTATTGCATGCTATTACCCGCCCCAATCCTATTAGTCCCGGAGGTACTTGGGACTACTAATCCTAAAGGGGGAGATGTTGGGCTTATTTGTGGTTTCAAAAGGTAAAAATACTAAGGCGACAGGCAAGACACATATAGCAAGTTTGGGGAAAGCATATAAACAAATAAAAGGCTCAAATACACCTTCTTCAAACAGAGAAGAACATAATTTAGCATGCTTGCACGTACTGTTTAAGGTCTAATTAAACTTAAAGATTTGAGGCAGACTGATTTATTACATAGTTCAGATAAGAAGCCCGAATCAGGCCTGCCTGCTGGTTGTAGCTAATAAAATCTAATTTGGTTTATAAAATTTACCCTATGGTTTGCCTAGGTGTTGGACAACGATCCCATAGGCATGATATCTACTGATTTCAGAAACAATGAATTAAACTGAATACATACTGATTTAAGAAAAAGTTGTCAGTTATTAATGAAAGGCGAGTTTTAGCAAAAGATCATAAGTTCTACAACTGGTAAGGCATTATTATTGATTTTAGACTTATAAGCGAGTGAGGCGATTCAGATTTGGTTAAAGCTCCTATAGGCATGCTTTCTATGCGTTTGTTGACTTTAGAACACTTTTACAGACATAGAGAAATGCGGAAATCCTACAAACATGATATCTAGGTGTTGTATTTTATATGAACATGATATCTAATTGCAATTGATTATTTAGGGCCTATAAACATGTTTGCCTAATGAAAGTGGATATGCAAGATTCAGAAGGACCTATAGGCATATTTTCTATATGCATATGCAGAATTCTGATCTCGAATAATTGTAGACATGGCATATATATGAGAGAATGCAGGATCCCTATAGACATGGTATCTATGCAAGATTCCTAAAGACATGTTATCTATATATGAGAGAATGCAGAAATTCAAAAACTCCTATAGACATGGTATCTATATATGAGAGAATGCAGGATTCCTAAAGACATGTTATCTATATATGAGAGAATGCAGAAATTCAGAAACTCCTATAGACATGGTATCTATATATGAGAAAATGCAGGATTCCTAAAGACATGTTATCTATATATGAGAGAATGCAGAAATTCAGAAACTCCTATAGACATGGTATCTATATATGAGAAAATGCAGGATTCCTAAAGACATGTTATCTACCCTTTGCATACATGGTTATCCCTTCCCTTTTTCACTAGCCATCCCCGAGAGTTTTATTACAACGTTATTACAGCCTAGAAAAAAAGAAGTAAAGTAAAGAAACTACATCAGAAATAAAAAAAATACAACCAAGGAGAGCCTGATTCAGGCTTCCTGTCTGAAGTATGAAGTAAACCAACTCCAAGAGGTCACATTTCAAAGTATTTCTCTCATTTGGGGTGTGTCAGAGTTCCCTAAGAGTCTCACATGAACTCGAGGCAGTGCTCACCCCCAAATGCATTACCAGATTAAAACATAGTGCAGTGGAAGGGCCAGCCCTCTGGTGTCCAAGTTCAGAGGGAACTCAAGGTCCCAAGGCAAGGCTCACAAGAGGGGGGCAGAACTTAGGAACTAAAAGAGAGTGTAAGTGTAGAAGTGGAATTCTGAAAGGGGAAAGGAAGAGGGAAGCAATTCACATTAATACACATAGGGGATAGGGCATGGGGGAATTTCCAAGAGCAAAAGAAAAGCATACTGATGGGCACACCCAGTAATGGGATATGCTGGTACACCCTCCAGCCTGTTTATATAGAGGTTAAGACTCCATTGGTTCAAACTTAATTCATGGGCAACAACTCACATTGCCATGCCTTAAGTCACAACTCACAAACACATAGGGTTAATAGGGTAGGGGAGCAAGGATTCACAACAGAAACAGGCAGAAAGATGTGAGCATACTTAATTTAAATGTTGAACTCTACAGAAACAGTAAAGTAGACATGGATACAGAAAGCTGTAAATAAACACATTGTGATAATGCTGCAGCTTAAATTAGGACATACCAGTTTCAAAGAAACAAATAGAGAAAATACAGTAGTCTTGTAAAAGCCACAGTGCAGACAAGAAGAAAGAGTAATATTATGTGTAAGTAAGACTTCAGAAGGATTGTGAAGTGTGTAGTGAAGGATTGTTAGTTGTGTGCTGCGTGTTAAAGAGTCGTGCATTTATAGTGGGAAAATCATGAGGAAATAAGGTAAGAAAATAGTTAAGGAACTGATTGTCACTCAATTACACAAGACTTCCCTTAATTAAGGGATTGAGATTCAAACGGGTGAAAACCAATTAAGGAAAGAAATTGAATAAACACTTTGTGCACAACATGCAATTAAGGGCACATACATAAAAAGGTTATTTAAGGACAGGGTTTTGAAGTATACGGTTTGTAAAAATAAGGTATAAGAAAATCAATTAACAGCCAGTACATCACAAGGTCTGAGATTTGTATGAATGAACCGAGTCAAAAAGATGGGAAAGGTTTTTAACTTAAGGGAAATCAGCAAACAATGGAAAGGGAATCAATTAGACCTATTTAGAAGGGATTCTGAATTAATCACAAGTTTGAAAACTACTTTAAAGGGAAGTTCCTCATATATAAGGAGCATACGAACATGTTAAGCATGAAAGAAAATTGTAGTGTTATTGTAAAATCAATAGAAAATCCAGTGTAGAAGAGTTTAGTGATAATCAGCATTGTATGAAAACAAGGATGTCCAAACTTAGTTCAGAGATTCGAAGTTGGTCTGAAAGAATTAGGGGGTTTGAAATACAACCCTAGTTCAGGCGAATCACAAAGCAAAGATAAGAGGGCAAGAAATTGAGTCGAAACATGTTTAGAGGTTTCAGAAAAGAACTAAACCTTCTAACATGCTTCTCTCAGCAACAGAACTCATGAGAAACATGATAGAAACGTAACATGCAAACACAGTAGAAGGGTTCAAAGCAAACAGAGTGAAAGAAACTAATTCGAAGCATAATGAGAAAAGACTGATAAGAACAGTAGAAAAAGCATGCTGTTTAAACAGAGCTCAGTAGAGGGAATTTAATAAAGAAACTTAAGAACTTAGTAATGAAAAATACAGTAGGAGAAACACAAGAACACAGGAGAAAAGAAATACAGTAGAAAAGCATACGAGAACATAACATAGAAAACACAGCAGGGAAAACATATAAGAACACGGTAGAAGAAAAGCACAAGAACACAGTAGACAAGCATACGAGAACATAATATAGAAAAACACAGTAAGAGAAGCATACAAGAACATGGTAAAAGAAAATACAAGAACACCACAGAGCCAAATACACAGAAAGAAAAAGAAAGTCAGAAAACACATAAATACTTTCCCAGAAAACCCTAGATTGGAAGAGAAACGGATTTGAAAGTAACTTTTTGAAAGAAAAGCCGGAGAAATCATTTGAAAACTCAGGGAAAGCATAGATACACAACGGATCTAAAGGAATCGGAGAAAACCTCGAAGGGTTAGGGTTCAGAAGAACCCCAGAAATGAGAGAGGCTTTGAAAAAGTCACCGATCTGAGTCGGAGAGGTCAGAATCAGGCTCAAACAATCATGATGCGTCAGAGCAGCGCCGGAGATGACCGTGGAACTCCGAATCGACAGAGGTCTGGGTATGAACCTTCATGGTCAGGCCTTGAATCTTCAGAGATCATGCACGCAGGAGCCATAGGAGGCCGGTATAAGACTCCGATGGCCTGGAAAGCCATGGATTCCGGTGGTTTAAGGTAGAAGTGGAGGGAGGCGGCTAGGGTTTCTGAGAGAGATTGAGAGAGAGTTGAGAGAAGAGGGATTCAAGGGCGGCGTCTAGGTGATGAATGAGTAGGGTTTGGGGTATTGTGGAAATTAAAAAGGGAAAAATGAATAGGGGCCGGTTATCTCTGAGATCAACGGCCAGGATGAGAAGGGGTCTGGGTCGGTAGGATTTAATTGGGTCAGGGGCGGGTTTAAATTAAAAATGGGTCGGGGAATTGAGATTGCAATTGGGTTTAATTGGGAGGCTGATTTGGGCTAAAAATGAAATAATTAGGGCTAGTATTTAAATAGCCACTTTTTCCCTTATTTATTTTATAAAATATAGTAAAATATTTTCTGGGAACAAATTAAAGATACTAAATTAATTAATAATATATAAATATTAGATTAAAAATACCGGACTCAATTTTGTAAGTATAAAATACAATTAAATCTTAAAATAGGCTAATATTGTAATTATATGCAATTTAGCTTTAAAAATACCAAATAAATTTGTAAAATATACAAAAATTATGTCAGCTATATTTTAGAATAAATATAAAATTCTAATAAACAAACTACCAAAAATAATAATTATGGAAATAATCATTGGGTTTTTATAGATGAAAAAGGGAAATAAATCATTTTAAAAACCTTAAAATTATGGGAAAAATAGTAAAAATACTTGGATATACTTATATATGCGTATATATGATATTTTAAAGATATTTCGCATATAAAAAAAATATACAGGGAGAAATTGGGTATCAACACCGAGAACAAGACTCTACGGTCATTGAAGGACGCCGGTTTGTCGTTAGGCATATCCGAAATGGCTTTGAGGTGAGTTTGTATTTTTGCTTTTTGTTCTTGTACCTTGCGTCCCTTCTCCTTCTTATATTTACTAATTCTTTTCAGCTCTTCCTTTTCCCCTTAGACTCTCATTTTGGAGATCCAGAGCACCCTCTGATAGGAGAAGCGGAAGATTGTTTTCAAGAAAATGGTTCTGAAGTACCGCAAGTATCGTGACAAGTACCGTGAGATGTGTGCCCGGCTTAGTGCAAACGGCAATTTTCGGTACCTCAGAGATGGGCTGGGGTAGAAGTACGATGAGCTCGTGAGGGTCATCGGCAGATGCAGTGAGCTCAAGGGAGCGCTTAGAGCCAAGGAGGACGAGCTCGAGGTGAGTAAGGGGGTCGTAGCTGAGTGTTCAACCTTCAAGCTCATGTGGTGTCCCTACGGGCCGAGCATGAGCAGAACTCGATCAGAGCTAACGGTTTAAGTGATGAGTTCATCGAGAAAGTGGCAGAGTTGGAAAGGACCGAGGAGGCCAGGGTAGTGGCTTTGGCGAAGGTGGCGGCATTAGAGGATACCATTCGTGTCCGCAGATCTGAGCGGGCGACTGATGCGGAGACGACCGCGCTCATGGAGGCAAGGTTCGATGAACGGATTGGTGGTCTTCAAAAAGAGATTTCGGGCCTAAATGAGCAGATCACCGTTCTTGAGGTCGGAAAGACGCAGCTAGTGGCTCAACTGTCTTCATCTCATGTTTCCCCTTATCCGATGTTCCGCGTTTATACGAGAAGTGGATTCATGCCGAGGCTCAACTAGACATATTCAGGGGCTTGATAACGGCAGGGAGGGTTTCTGAGGCTGAGTTCGAAGACATTCGTGCTAAAGCGCACTCGGCTCGGGTCGCTTGTGGTTACGATCCTGCTACACCGGGGGTTGGTGATGGTGAAGATGATTTGGATGGGGTTGAGTCAAGTTCCTGTTATGATGACGAATACTCCGATGGCGAGGGCGATGCTGCCGAGTAGTATTTTTGTAATCTCTATTTTTCTTTTTGTGTGCGTCTGTTCGGCCCTTTGAAGATACCTTTTGGAATGCTACTTTTGTTGTTTAATTCCGAGCCTCCTGGATTTTTCCTTTGACTATTTTCCTCAGTTGATTGCCTTGACTAAAAGTATTATGTTGGTAGGCGTTAGCTTGATCGTTATCGAATGTTTGATTACTTTGCGTGAAGTCGAAAGTTGTCGTAATTGACTCAAATGAGGTTATTCTGTAAATCAAGTTCGAGTTAGGCCGAATAAAAGTTGAATTCGAGCGAGGTCGAACGCCGTTCTTAACTAATTCGAACTGTCGAATGTGTGTTGATTAATTCGAACGAGGTCAAATGTGAGTCAATTCGAGTGAGGTCGAATGTTGACGCGTAGTTGACACGAACGAGGTCAGATGTTGACTCGTAGCTGATTCGAATGAGGTTGAATGTGAGTTGATTCGAGCGAGGTTGAATGTTTACTCGTAGATGATTTGAACGAGGTCTAATGTGAGTCGATTCTAGCAAGGTCGAATGTGAGTCGATTCGAGCGAGGTCGAATGTGAGTCGATTCGAGCGAGGTCGGATGTTGACTCGTAGTTGATTCGAACGAGGTTGAATGTGAGTCGATTCGAGCGACGTCGAATGTTGACTCGTAGTTGGTTCGAACAATGTCGAATGTTGACTCGTAGCTGCTTCGAACGAGGTCAAATTATGAGTCGATTTGAGCGAGGTCGAATGTGATTTGATTCGAGCGAGGTCGAATGTAGACCCGTAGTTGATTCAAACAAAGTCGAATATGAGTCGATTCGAGCGAGGTCAAATGTGAGTCGATTCTAGTGAGGTCGAATATTGACTCGTAGTTGATTCGAACGAGGTTGAATGTGAGTCGATTCGAGCGAGATCGAATGTTGACTCGTAGTTGATTCGAACGAGGTCGGATGTTGACTCGTAGCTGCTTCGAGCGAGGTCGAATGTGAGTCGATTCGAGTGAGGTCGAATATGAGTCGATTCGAATGAGGTCGAATGTAGACTCGTAGTTGATTCGAACGAGGTAGAATATGAGTCGATTCAAGCGAGGTCGAATGTTGACTCGTAGTTGATTCGAACGAGGTCGAATGTGAGTCTATTCGAGCGAGGTTGAATGTGAGTCGATTAGAGCGAGGTCGAATATTGACTCATAGTCAATTCGAACAAGGTCGAATATATGTGCATTGATTGGTGCGGAGTTAAAACTTGGTGGAGACATAGGCGAACATCATGTGTTTGTATGCTTTGCTTATATACATTGGAGAAGTTTGCACGTTGTTCGGGCTGGTATTCCAGCCCAGTCTATCTAGCCCTTTATTGTTCGGCTCGGAGAAGTATTTGAGGGGTCAAACAATGAACTTGCCAACTTGTGATCTAACCTGCTCGAGCCTTAAACTTCGAAATGTCCTCCTTGTCGTCTCGTTAAAAACCTCCCCAAGAAAAACCAATTGGGACAAAACTCGAGTGAGGGAAAAAGAGTACGGCTCGGAGAACATCTTTACTTTGAAGTTGAAGTACTTGAGGTGGGCGATGTTCCAGTTTTTTGGTAATAGTTTCCCCTCCATTGTTTCTAGTTGGAACGACCCTTTGCTTGCTGCCGTCTTGGTTTTTTTTGGGCCGTCCCAATTAGTTCCTAGCTTTCCTTCTCATGGGTCCTTGCTTGCCTGTATTTTAGCTTTGAGTACGTAGTCTCCGAATTTGAGCGGTCTGATCTTGGCATTTTTGTTGTAGTATCGCTCTGCCTGTTGTTTCTGAGCGACCATTCTTACGTAAGCCATATGTCTTCATTCTTCAGCCTCGTCGAGGTCTTGCCTCCTGCTTTCGTCGTTTCTCGGCCCGCTCTCTTCTGAGTACCTTAGACTTGGTTCTCCGACCTCGGCTAATATTACGGCATCAGTCCCATAGACCAGTGAGTACAATGTTTCTCCTGTGCTTGTTTTCGGCGTTGTGTGGTATGCCCATAACACTTTCGGCAGCAACTCTGGCCATAGTCCTTTGGCGTTTTCGAGCTTCTTTGATATTCAATATTGAATTGTTGGAGGATTCCGTTTCCCCATTGTCGGCAGGGTGATATGGCGTGGAGAGTATTCTTTTGATGTGCCATTTCTCGAAGAACTCGGCAATCTATTTTCCAGTAAATTGAGGCCCATTGTCACAACCGATTTCTTTGTAAAGGCCGAAACGGCACACGATATTCCTCCATATGAAGGTGATCACTTCCTTCTCACGTATTTGGGCGAATGCACTTGCTTCTACCCACTTGGAAAAATAGTCAGTTAAAAACAAAAGAAACGTACATTACCTCGTCCCGCTGAGAGGGGTCTGACGATGTCCATTCCCCATTTGATGAAAGGCCAGGGTGAGGTGACTAAGTGGAGGTGCTAGCTCGCTTGGTGGATCATGGGGCATATTTTTGGCATTGATCGCATTGTGGGCCAGTAGTAGCCTGCTCGTATATGATGGAGCTCGATTGCCGGTATGAGCTCCACATTGACCATCGTGAACTTCCTCGAGGACGCGGCGCGTCTGGTTTGGGCCTAAGCATTTTTCTAGGGGGGCGCCATATGTTTTTTTGTACAAGTCGTTGTTGATGATGTTGTACCTGGCCGCCTGCATTCGAAGCTTTTTGGCTTCTTTGTTATCGTCTAGAAGCACTCCGTCCGGCAAATATATGACAATACGATTGCGCCTGTCCCAAGCTAAGTTTATGGTTCGTACCTCGACTTGATCGATCGATGAGTAGAGGAGAGTGACCGCGTTCTTTTCTCCAGTTATACTTTTAGTGGCCACTGCCAGTTTGGCAAGGCCGTCTTCCTTGATATTTTGTGCTTGAGGGATTTGGTCGAGTTGGCATTCATCGAACTCGGGTAATAGCCTGCAGATCTCGGCCTGGTAATTTTGCAGTCCTTGTTCCTTGATTTGGAAAGTCCCTATGACTTGATTGACGATGAGCTGAGAGTCGCACCTTTAGGACTACTCGCTTTGCTCCGTACTTGAGTGCTAGCTTTAGACCTGCAACCACGGCTTCGTTGTTAGTCATTAGTCATATCTGAGCATCTTATGGACTGGCGAATTACTTTGCCTATTGGGACCTCGAGCACGAGTCCCAGTCCAGATCCCGACGCGTTAGATGCGCCATCTGTATACAACACCCATGGGTCGAGTGTTTTGGGGGAAGTATGGGCGGCTTCTTTTTCGAGTTCAGGTATTATTTCTATGCTGAAGTCAGCGAGCACTTGCGACTTTATCGTTGTTCGCGGCTGATAGGTGATAAGTAGGGATTTTCACTACTTATTTGCTCTCTTTTACTTTTATTTTAGCTCAAAATTGCTTAAAGGTATTCCCGAAAACTAATGAAATGTGCTTGCCTGCAGGAGTGTTAGAATATGAGCTAAAGAGATGAAAATCAACTCAAGAAGGAGTAACTTTGGATAAGGACAAAAACCAGGTTAAAAGGGCACTGTGCGGACTGCACAATATTGAGTGCAACCGCAGATCATGAAGAAGGCCTCCGACAAGAAATGCTCTGCAAAGTGCGGAACGCACAATTCTGGTGCGGCCGCAGAAGATAAAGTTTAGAGACATGGGATGTTAAAGTCAAGAAGTAATGCGGACTGCACCATTTTTGTGCGGCCGCACTCAGAAATGTGCGGTCCGCAGAAGTCCCACATTGCCAAAGCCCAAGGTCAAGAAGTGCGAACCGCACTATAATTGTGCGGCCGTAGAAGCAAGAGTGCGGCCGCACTCATAAATAAGCGGTCCGCATAAGTTGAAGCAGCGGGGCCGCAACCCAGAATTGTGTGGCCGCAGAACTGGAACCTGTCAAGCCAAGTCTCACTGTGTGGACCGCACACATAATTGTGCGGTCGCACAACCTCCACAGGGGAAATTTTGTCAGATATTTTTAGCTTAGTATGAATAGAACTTTTTGTCATTTTTAGGTTAAGTTTTGTAAGTAGGGAGCACCTGAGCCGTTTTTCTTTACTGTATTGGGTAACATTGTATTAGTTTAACATTTTAACATTATATTTTCTTCCCTTAATCATCTATTATGGATTTTATCTTATATTCTTCTTTAATTTCTTCATTTTTCATGAGTAGCTGAATTTGTCACAACCCTAGTGTGGGTACTTAATGGGTGTTTGATTTAGGGCTTGTTTGTGATTGGGTTAGTGATATTTAGCCTAGTTCTTGCTTGAATTCAAGAATTAATGGTTGCAAATATTGATTCATGCCTGATTGACTTAATCTCTACTTGAGAAAGAGAGACTAAGCATAGGAAAACTTGGCTAACAAAGAATTGGGGTGAACTCAAGAAATTGATATCCCCAATTAAAGCGTCGAATCTAGAGATAATAAGACCAGACTTGAGCATTTATCACTTGTTTTGTGCAACACCCAATTAGACTTGAGAAAGCCAAATTGGGCAAAATCATTCTAATTACCGAGAGGTATTGAGTGGGTAATTGCTTGTGATTGCTATATTACGACCCCGACCAATCCAACTTGACCTAGAGTTTACAACCCGTTAGGTAACCACCTAGGTGCAAGTCACGACCCTAGATCTTTTATAAACTTGAAAAACAACATAACCAAAATTATCGTTCTCTTAGCTTTTCAATTGCAAACATTAGCATAATTAGAAGTAGAAACAACAACTGAATATATGGAAGTGCAATGCAATCTTGGGCACATCATACAGTCACACTAGGTGTATTCCTAATACAAAATTCTAACTCCCTGTATATTCGACCCCGATTTGCGTTAGGTTTTTATTATTGCTTCGACTGCCTCACAACCTATATTTTGTGGTGTGAGTTTGGGTGACATCAATAGGTTATATCGTGCTAGCTCAATTTTATGGCCCATTTGGCCAATCTACCCGACAGCTCGGGTTTGTGCAGAATATTCCTCAGGTGAAAGGTCATTACTACCGAGATGAGGTGGCACTGGAAATAGGGTCTAAGCTTTCATGAAGCTACGACCAAATCTAGGGCCAGCTTCTCGAGGTGGGATACCTCGTCTCGGCATCGAACAGATTTTTACTAATATAATAATAGGAGATTGCATACCTTTATTTTCTCGGACCAGGACCGCACTTACGGCCACATCAGACACGACCAGATAGACGAGGAGACTCTCACCAGGTTTCGCCTTGCGAGTAGTGGAGGAGAGGATAGGTACGCCTTCAATTTTTTCAAGGCTTCAATGCACTCAGAGTTCTACTGGAGTACATTGTCTTTCTTGAGTACGTCGAAAAATTTATGGCATCTATCGGAGCATCGTGAGATGAACATCGACAGGGCGGCTATGGAGCAGGTCAGCTTTCGTACTTGTTTCTTGCTAGTCAATTTCTCTGGTATTCCTTCTATAGCTTTGATTTGGTCGAGTTTGACCTCGATCCCTCGTTGTGATACCAAGAAATCGAGGAACTTTCCTGAGGTTACTCCGAGGGCACACTTCTCGGTGTTCAATTTCATACCGTGCCGTCTAAGTATGTCGAAGGCCTCTTTCAAGTGGTCAATGTGATCCTCCTTCCTTTTTGACTTGACCAACATGTCTTTGATGTAGACTTCCATTGTTTTGCCGAGCTGGTCTTTGAATATTCTTGTCAACAACCTTTGATACGTCGCCCCCGCATTTTTCAGTCCAAAAGGTATCACTCTGTAGCAATACGTTCCTTATGAGTGATGAAGGTGGTCTTTTCTTGGTCTTCCTCTTCCATGAGGATCTGATTATAGCCCGAGTATGCGTCTAGGAAGCTGAGCAGCTTGTGCCCGGTCGTTGTGTCAATGAGTTGGTCGATATGAGGAAGTGGAAACGAATCTTTCGGGCAAGCTTTGTTTAAGTCTGTGAAATCCACGCACATCCGCCACTTTCCGTTCTTCTTTTTCACCATGACCACATTGGCGACCCATTGAGGATATCTTGACTCCCTGATGGAGTCGTTTTCCAACAACTTCTCTACCTCTTCACGGACTGTGTCGTTTATGGCAGCGTTGAATTTTTGCCTGGTTTGTCTCACTGGGGGTGGAATATGTCGACGTTCAGCTTGTGTGTTGCTATCTCCTTTGGGATACCTGGCATATCTGCAGAAAAAGCAAACAGGTCTATGTTAGTTTTTAAGAATCGACGGAATTTACCTGGCTCTTGAAGTTTGTGGCCGATGAAAGCTTTCTTGTTGTGGTCGTTATCGTCGATTTGGACGGGATCGAGGTCTTCTACGGTAGATCCTGTAGCTTCTACGACTTTGGGATCATTGATTACATCCTTATCGTCCTCACTCGACCATGACCCAGGTGATTGCTATGCTTCTTTAGCTTTACCCTTTAATTATTGGGTGTGTGTGTAGTCTTGGGTGATGCGGTAGCACTCCTGGGTAGTGTGTTGTTCTCCTCGGATGCTGAATACCCCCCAAGAGGTGGGAAATGTGATGACTTGATATAAGTTGGAGGGGACGGCTTTCATGGCGTGGATCCAAGGTTGACCTATGATGGCGTTGTATGTCGTATCCCGGTCCATGATGTGGAACGTGGTCTCCAAAGTGATGCTCCCGGCTAAGACGCGCAGCGTGATTTCACCGGACGTTCGCTCAACTGCATTGTTAAAACCTGTCAGTGTGATGCAGTGTTGCATTATCCTATCCTCGAGCTTCATTTGTGTGAGAACTCGAGGGTGGATGATGCACACGCCGTTCCCGTCATCTACCATAATACGTTTTACATCAGTATGTAAGATGCGTAAAGTAATAACAAGGGCATCATAGTGAGGAAAAACCAAACCGTAGGTATCCGACTTATCGAAAATGATACTTTCTTCGAGTTTGTCATACCATTCATGAGTGATCGACCGTTTGAATTTGTGGGTGGTGGTGAACTTCACGTTGTTGATTGATGCGTCGTCGCCCCCTCCGATGATCATTTGAATGGTTCGAGCCGGGGAGGGTGGTTTGGGTGGTCCCTGGTGCTTTTCACATCCACGGGCGAAGTTGGCTCTCCCTCGGTCTCTCATCAGCTCTTTCAAGTTCCCTTGGTGAATCATGTTCACGACCTCTTGTCTTAAGGCGATACAATCTTCGGTTTTGTGACCCCGCTCCTGGTGGAATTCACAGAGGACATTTGACTTTCGGGTGCTTGGGTCGGATCTCATCTTCTGCGACCATTCCACTTTTGGGCCGAGCTTCTCCAGTGCATAGACTATTTCTAAGGGGGAAACACAGAAATTGTGAGCGGATAATAAGGGGGCATACCTCTCTCACTTCGGTAAGTTCATGTTCGTGGCCTGGGTGAGCCTTCGTCATGGCGAGGGGGCAGCATGAGGGTGCCTCTAATGTAGGGCTGATGTCTTTCCCGAGTTGGTCGGGGTCCTGCTATATCTCTCCTATTGTCGTTTCTCCGGTCCTTTCTGGACTCGGCTTGTACCGAAGTTAGTCGTTGGGTTGGCCCATTCAGATCATCTTCGTCGGCTTGGACTTCGGCGCAATAGGCATTATGTATTTCGTCCCAAGTGGTCGGGGGATATTTCATGAGGCGGCTTAGCAACTTTCTGGTCGCCCTCGAACCGCTTCTGTACAGCCCATTTTGAAAGGCTGCTACGGCCATTCCTTCCGATACGTGGTACGGTCATCCTTACTCGGTTAAATCGAACAAAGAAGTGCCTTAGTCCATCTCCAGGTGATTGTTTGATGGCGAATATGTCATTTACTCTTGCCTCTGCCTTTTTTGCTCCGGCATGAGCTGTTACGAACTTGTCGGACATTTCCATGAATTTTTCAATCGAGCGTGTGGGTAGTTGTGAATACCAAGTCAATGCGCCCCCGGTGAGGGTTTCGCCGAACTTCTTCAGTAAAATGGAGGATACTTACTCTTTGGCAAGGTCGTTTCCTTTTACTGCGGTGACGTAGTAGGTGACATGATCTTCAGGGTCCGTTGTGCCGTCGTATATTTTTAGGTACGGCGTCATTTTGAAGGTTTTGGGTATTGTATGTGGTGCAGCTTCGTCGTTGTATGGCTGCTAAACAAATCGACCAGCGTCCCTTTTTGGTAGGAGTTTTGGGGCACCCGGTATTTTGTCTACCCTTTCTTGATGTTCTTTTATTTGGTCACGGAGCATTTTGTTCTCGTTCTCCATCTCCTCCATTTTCCTCAAAATGGCTGTGAGGGTGTCGTTACCTGCATCACTAACATTGTGAGTAATACCTGCTACGGGGGGGGGGGGNNGTGTTGGTCGTCTGTCGCTGACGCAACGCCAACTCTTGCATCTTCTCGGTTCGGCCTTTGAGCGGGCTTGTCGAGAATGCTGGTCAACGTGTCTGTCAACCACGCCTCGAACAGCTTTTTCAGGACTGGTGGTGCCTCTTCTGTTGTGGACGTAGAGGCCCCTTTACCGTGTGAGGCTGTGATGCTGCCGTGAGAAGGGGGCGAGTTGTTCCGCCTGGGAGAGGTATTTGGTGTTATGTCTTCACCCTTCGTGTCATTGACTTCGTTGATGCTGTGAAGGAGGTTGGTGGTGAGGTTGGCTATTGCTTTCCTCTTTTCCTCTCCGTTGCCCGCCATGTTAAATTTGTGTACACAAGTGTAGGTTTTTTGCATTTTTTTTAGATCTAGAAGAAACTAAAATTTTAACTGGAAAATTCCCACAGACGGCGCCAAATTGTTTGACCAAAAAGTATGAAACTCTTTGTTAAACTAATTAAATAAAAGGATAAGGGATCAATCCTAATTAAAGATAATATTCCCATATCCAAAAATCAATTTATATAGATAGTGTGGGACCATGTTAAAGTAGACTTAATGCAAAACATAATAAATGTGGCTGTTATTAATGTGATGAGAGCAAGTAATAAATAACAATAAATGATAGTAAATGTAAATAAGGATAAAAATTCACCCAATAATGAAATAGGTGAATGATTCCTTCTTCTGACAATGATGAATGACAAGAATATGAGAGAATATTATACACTTTCTCGGATCCAGTGGAAATGATAATGGAATCTATCATAACTGTTAGCCCCTCCATCGACTGCCTGCGGCAGGGTTTAGGACTCGACCTCGAGGCCCCGAATAAGCAAGCTCGAGGCCCCGCTTATCAGCCTATTGGTTTGGTCATCGCCTTGTTTTCAAGCTCTTATCTCATTTTCTAATCTCTTACTTAACACCTATTGCCTAAACAACTAGCATAAAAGTAGATCACGTATTTTTAGAACCACAAAATCAAATCTAAAATTGTAATTACCATTTTCACGGTAAACAGTTTGGCGCCCACCGTGGGGCTAAAAATAATAGTGAGTATTTTCTTGCTAGTTCACCATATAACGCAAGTTATCTTTCACTCGTTTTCTTGTCCAAGATATTTGATTTCAGGTCAAAATGTCTAACTCAATAAACGCACGTGAAAACATCAATTTTGAAGACCATGGAGAAAATGATGTTGACGTCCCAAGTGTTGGTATACCACCACGAAACCCTGAGAATGCACCAGAACCAATTCCTGTGGACGCGGTCTCACGCGATGCCATACACATCGATATAAGCTCCCACACTAACAGGAGTGTGCGCCAAGGAGATCAACAAGAAGCTCAGAAAACCCCAGCTAGGGAAAAACGGGAGGTTAGCCTTCACGTTATTTTTGAAATGTCACAGGCACAACAGTTGGCGATCACTCAGCTGCAAAGTCACCAGAAAACTCCCAGCACGGTAGCACCGGGGACGGCTCCCCTAGCCGAGCAGGTACCAGAGAGATCAAGCAACAACGGGTTGACAGCAGACCCTGCCATCGAAAAAATGCTCGAGGACCTCACAAGGAGGGTCGAGTCGGGCGAGAAGAAGATAGAAGCCAACGACAAGAAGGTAGAGACCTACAACTCTAGTGTCGATCAAATTCCAGGCGCACCCCCGATCCTGAAGGGTGTAGACTCGAAGAAGTTCGTACAAAAGCCATTCCCACAGGAAGCTGCTCCAAAACCTATTCCGAAGAAGTTCAGAATGCCAGACCTTTCAAAGTAGCTCAATCAAAAAATGAAAGTGCAAAACTGAAAGGCCAATACAGCCGGACAAAACTCACCACAGAACATAAGCCGCTGAGCCTCCTCGAAAGTTGAGCGCACATCTACTGGTCTGGTCCCATCGACCCCGGTATAACTACTCCCGATGGGAATACGATTGCTCGACACCCCGCTTGATTTAGGCGGCCCCTGGCCTCGAGTTTCCCACGAAGTACCTTCGGCGGGAGAAGAAGAAGGCGGCAGGAAATCTTTATCCCTCGAAGTACCCTCGACAGGAAAAGAAGACGGCGGCAAAGAAGAAACCATTTTTCCCAAGGCTAGAAGCCTCGGATGCTGCAAGCTCAGCTGATACATCCTCTTTGAGCCTCCGAGCAGGGCTTGACTCGCTATGAGCACCCTCGTCCTTCTAGGATTCCTTCCGTTCATTATCATTCCTCGTCCCCGAAGCCGACGACTCTTTCTCCTCTCCGAGAGAACACGGTCTCACCTCAGAAACTTCTCCAATGCCTGCGGTGATGGAGTTAATACGCATAAAGGAAAGTACCTTTCTAAGAAAATAAACCACATGTCACATACCGTGGTGTTTTGCTTCCCATCTACCCTTCGACAAGTCTCGCCACTTACGCCCATCATAGGTCGAGCGAGCTGCCAGCTTCCAAGTCCAATTCGCCAGGTCCGGGACCTCATATGGCATCCACAGGATCGCTGTAATAAAGAAAAGGAAAGCATCTTTACGGAGCCCTCCTCCACCATGAGCGAAAATGATAAGCACGCAGGTGTGCCACTTACGTGCGAATTTCCATTTCTCAGGAAATGGCAGGAATTCCACGGGGAAAATATCAACTGTCTGCACTCGGACAAATCGATTTATCCATCCCTGGTCTCCATCATCTTCATCGTCGGCAACAAATGGCCTCGCGGATCGACATCGTAAAGTAATCAGACCTCGGTAATGAAAGAGCCGGTACAATATGATGAGATGGCTAAGGGTGAACTCAAGCTCGGCTCCCTCCGCGAAGAACCTCCTTATCAATACTATCCTCCAGAACGACGGATGAACCTATGCCAGGGTAACCCGATATCTTCTGCAAAACTCGAGCACGACTCTATCAAGGGGGGCCCAATATAAAGGGGTACGTGTACATGTTCAAAAAAAAACCCTACATAAGCCACATGTGATGCTCTCATCCGGAGAAGGTACCTGCAGTACCACCCTTTTCCCCCATCCGCAGTCTCTCCTATTTGCCTCGAGGTGTTCCTCTCCTATTGATGAGATGAACCTTGATGTGAGCTCCCGATGGTCCTGAACATTGGGAGGAATTTCCTAACGAAAAGTCCCTCCTCAAGATAGAGCGCCTCGAGGTCAGCTCACTGGACGCCGGCGGTGTACCACCGACCAGGCATGAAGTAGAGGCGGAACTCTTCTCTCCTTGATGAACATATTTGGATGAAGCATCCATAGCTATGATAAAACAAGAAAAGGCAGGTGAAGACTTAGTCGAAAGCTTTGAGCCGAAAAGGGAAGCATACCGGCGGGACCGTCTCAATCACTTCATGACCGTGCCATACGAATGACGCTGTCTTACAATGTTCGAGGGGTCAAGGATCCCTATGTCAACCTAGCCTCGAGATGGTGCCCAATCTCTAAGCTCTCTATCAATATAACTATGAGCTCTAAGGAGCAAGCCACATAAACCTAGCCTCGAGATGGTGCCCGATCTCGAGGACCTCCGTTATTTGAAGTACGGGCCATTCACCCGATTCTTAAGCCCAAGGGCTACCCGATTTCAAGTCAGTTTCTCACTCGAGAATTATTAATAAAGCCTCAAAGTTGTCTTCGCCTTCAGATCAACTTAAGCTCTCTCTCAGTTACTTTAGCTCAGGGGCATCTATAAACGCCTTATGGCCATCTTCATTTTAAGTTCAAAGCAAGTTTTCAAGGTCGCTCGAGTTCAAGCAAACTCTCACTCAGGAACTATTTGCGAAGGTTTAAGGGCTACATGGGTGTGACCTTTAGACACCCTGCTTGTCACATCAATCGCTCGACAAGGCGTAAACTGATGATGTGATAAGAAGTATCGGAGAGGCAAGGATTCAAGACCGTTTCTCATCATTTTCACTCTAAGAAAAGCGCTGGACTATCTTTATACGGCTAAAATCGGAAAGCCCAATTTTGTGATCGTTATGACATTCCACGGCCCGCCTCCAGAGGCCTCGAGGTACAGTTCAAAGTTCGACCCCGGGGGTCCCCTATGCTCGACCTTGGGGTGGCGCGAGTCGGTGGCTACCATGGATAAGCGGGAATTTCCCAAGACACGTTACCAAAGCTAAAAATATCTGCAAGATAAGTACTAGCCTGTACCAGACTAGTGTGTAGTTGCACCAGCTATGTCTCTTTGTAATAAGTGCACATGTACTATATTGGGATTCCCTATCCTATATAAGGGAGATCCCTGTCACTTTGTAAAGGGATCTGATACTCATTATCCAATACAAGAACATTCTCTCTGCTCTCTAACTTAACATATTCTCTTGAACTCATTACTTCCATTTATTGCTTATATTCACTGTGTTCTATTTATTATTCTTCATTTATTGCTTATTATTGGCCATAAAGAGCCGTCATTGAATCTATCATAACTGTTAGCCCCTCCATCGACTGCCAGCGGCAGGGTTTAGGACTCGACCTCGAGGCCCCGAATAAGCAAGCTCGAGGCCCCGCTTATCAGCCTATTGGTTTGGTCATCGCCTTGTTTTCAAGCTCTTATCTCATTTTCTAATCTCTTACTTAACACCTATTGCCTAAACAACTAGCATAAAAGTAGATCACGTATTTTTAGAACCACAAAATCAAATCTAAAATTGTAATTACCATTTTCACGGTAAACAGTTTGGCGCCCACCGTGGGGCTAAAAATAATAGTGAGTATTTTCTTGCTAGTTCACCATATAACGCAAGTTATCTTTCACTCGTTTTCTTGTCCAAGATATTTGATTTCAGGTCAAAATGTCTAACTCAATAAACGCACGTGAAAACATCAATTTTGAAGACCATGGAGAAAATGATGTTGACGTCCCAAGTGTTGGTATACCACCACGAAACCCTGAGAATGCACCAGAACCAATTCCCGTGGACGCGGTCTCACGCGATGCCCAACACATCGATATAAGCTCCCATACTAACAGGAGTGTGCGCCAAGGAGATCAACAAGAAGCTCAGAAAACCCCAGCTAGGGAAAAACGGGAGGTTAGCCTTCACGTTATTTTTGAAATGTCACAGGCACAACAGTTGGCGATCACTCAGCTGCAAAGTCACCAGAAAACTCCCAGCACGGTAGCACCGGGGACGGCTCCCCTAGCCGAGCAAGTACCAGAGAGATCAAGCGACAACGGGTTGACAGCAGACCCTGCCATCGAAAAAATGCTCGAGGACCTCACAAGGAGGGTCGAGTCGGGCGAGAAGAAGATAGAAGCCAACGACAAGAAGGTAGAGACCTACAACTCTAGTGTCGATCAAATTCCAGGCGCACCCCCGATCCTGAAGGGTGTAGACTCGAAGAAGTTCGTACAAAAGCCATTCCCACAGGAAGCTGCTCCAAAACCTATTCCGAAGAAGTTCAGAATGCCAGACCTTTCAAAGTACAATGGAACTTCAGACCCCAATAAGCACGTTACTGCTTACACTTGTGCAGTGAAGGGCAACGACCTAAAGGACGACGAGATCGAGTCGGTCCTACTGAAGAAGTTCGAAAAAATGCTTTCTAAAGGGGCAATGATGTGGTATCACAACCTGGCCCCAAACTCGATAGATTCATTTGCCATGCTGGCAGATTCTTTCATAAAGGCACATGCTGGTGCCATCAAAGTAGCAACAAGGAAATCCGATGTCTTCAAGATCAAGTAGAGGGAGAATGAGATGCTGCGAGAGTTCGTATATCGCTTTCAAACGGAACGAATAGAACTACCACCGGTCTCCGACGACTGGGCAGTGCAGGCCTTCACTCAAGGTCTGAATGAGTGAAGCTCGGTGGCTTCGAAACAGCTGAAATAGAATCTGGTTGAATACCCCGCCGTGACCTGGTCGGACGTTCACAACCGATATCAATCGAAAATCAGGGTCGAGGATGACCAACTAGGAGCCCCCTCGGGCTCGGTATATCCTAGCAGGCTTCTGGCGAAGGAGCTAAAGCCAAACAAGGAAAGGTACTAGCCATACACCAAAGACGAGAGAAATACCCCGAGGCGTAACATACCTCGGTATGATCAAAGAACGGGCCGAGGGCAGAACCCTCGGGGACTCGTCAGCAGAGCCGGGTTCGGTAGGCGCGCAGGGCCAACGGAGGCACCCCGCTTGTCGGAATACAACTTCAATGTCGATGTTTCAGACATCATATTCGCCATCGGTAAAATCAGAGACACCAGGTGGCCAAGGCCTGTACAATCAGATCCTTCGCAAAGAAATCATAACTTGGTGTGTGAATTCTGCAACACGCACGGCCACAGAACCGAAGATTGCCATCAGCTCCGGGAAGAAGTAGCCCGACTACTAAGCAAAGGTCACCTCCGAGAATTCCTCAGCGACCGGGCTAAAAACCAGTTCCGGGAAAGAGAGGCGACCAAGAAGAACGAAACAAATGAGCCACAACATGTCATCCACATGATCTTGGGAGGCATCGATGCCCCACAGGAACCCGTGATCAGAAGGACAAAAATATCCATCACCAGAGAAAAGTGAACTCGAGGTTACATACCCGAGGATGCTCTCACATTCAGCAACGAGGATATCGAGACCTTGTCTCAACCTCACAACGACGCACTGGTAATCTCTTTCCTTGTAAATACATTTCAAATTAAACGTGTACTTGTGGATCTAGGTAGCTCGGCCAACATTATCGGGTCGAGGGTGGTAGAGCAGCTCGGGCTGCTTGACCAAATCGTGCCCGCCTCTCGAGTCCTCAACGGATTCAACATGGCGAGCAAAACAACAAAAGGGGAAATAACCCACCCAGTCAACGTGGCCGGCACAACCCAAAGTGCCAAATTCCATGTCATCGAAGGAGACATGAGATACAATGCCTTGCTCGGAAGCCCATGGATACACTGCATGAGAGCAGTACCATCAACCCTTCATCAAATGATGAAATTTCCAACAAAGGATGGGATAAAACCCGTCTACGGAGAGTAGCATGAGCAAAAAGAGATGTTCGCGGTGCATGATTGGTACCAGCACCGATACCTCCACCACCAAAGGAACCAAAGGATAAGCAAACAATGAGGTAAACAGTTTGGCGCCCATTCTCGGCTACACCCGCATAAAACAAGCAAAGGACCATGTCGCGTCCTCGGAGAAAACACTAAAGGCATATCGAGGCTCGAAGCGCCATCGCCACTAAGGTATAACCATCTTCCTTTTTTTCACCTTACAATAACCTTTGTGCAGATGTCCGATCAGAACAGTCGAAGCGTTGTCCGGCTCGAAGACCTTAAGGTCCCAAAGCATATGTTGCACTCTTTTCCTTCGAATGGATTTTATTCCAGGAGGGGTTTGATCGACAAGGTTTTTTAATAAGGCAACATCTATATGCTACCTAAGGAAAGCTCAGCAAGTATTCGAGGTTCCTATTCAATCAACCCCGAATACTGGGGGGAATCCCCCCGGGAGATCATCTCCCAGGAGAAATCAAAATGAGCCAAAGAGGGTCTCAATAGGGAAACGATGTATCGAGCCAAACGGTCGAAAGAACCGTGTCTGCATAGAACAATCAAACCCTCAGCGGCAAAAACTATGTATACTTGTACCAAGTAATCAAGGTATACTTTCCCCTCCATCAAAGCATTTCGCGTTTCAAAGAAGTTCAGTATTTTTTACAAAAACGGCTCCAGAGCCAAAACGTCCCGAACACTCGGGGACTGGAGTCAAAAACTCGAAACCATATGACCCCCAGGTCGGAATCTTCAAACTCGTAAGCCCTCAATGAGGCAATGTCAAGTCTACAAGAACGGTTCTAGAGCCAAAAACCCTCGACATCTCGGGGACTGTCGCCAACGGTCACCCCATCAAGGTATCAAGAACCCGAGGTTGTGAGACCCCATACGGGCAACCTCGAGCCTAAAGGCCCTCCACGTGGCAATATCAAGAAAATGTAAGACCTCCACGAGGCGTTACCGGTGCTGTAAGACCTCAAGCCGGGCATGAACTGTACTTGTACCAAGTAACTCATTTATAAGACCTTACAAAAAGGTATCATTCCGAGTACTCGGGGACTAACGCCAAAGACTCGAGGCCATATGACCTCCGGGTCAGAAACTTCAAACTCGTAAGCCCCCAATGAAGCAACATCAAATTTATAAAGAATGGCTCCAGAGCGAAAAGATATTCCAATGTCTCAGGGACTGTCGTCGATTATCACTCCAATCAAACTATCAGGAACTCAAGGCCGTAAGACCCCAAGCGGGGGACCTCGAGCCCGAAAGCCCTCCATGTGGCAATACTAGAAAGTGTAAGACTTCCACGAGGCGTTACCAGCGCTGTAAGACCTCAAGCCAGGCATGAACTATACTTGTACCAAGTAACTCATTTATAAGACCTTACAAAAAGGCATCATTCCGAGTACTCGGGGACTGACGCCAAAGACTCGAGGCCATATGACCTCCGGGTCAAAAACTTCAAACTCGTAAGCCCCCAATGAGGCAACATCAAATTTACAAAGAATGGCTCCAGAGCCAAAAGAAATTCCAATGTCTCAGGGACTATCGTCGATTATCACTCCAATCAAACTATCAGGAACTCAAGGCCGTAAGACGCCAAGCGGGCGACCTCGAGCCCGAAAGCCCTCCATGCGGAAATACTAGAAAATTTAAGACCTCCCAGAGGCATTATCAACCATATAAGACCTTTTAAAGGCAACACCAATATCTATAAGACCTCAAGCAAGGCATGAACCACACGTGTACCAAATGACCGAAACTGTAAGACCTCAAAGGCATGCAGAAATTTGTAAGCCCTTACAAAAGGAATAATGTCGATCTTAAAGTTAAGGCTATACATCGAACTTGTAAGACCCCTAAAAAGGCATACCCTTGATATAGACGCCGAAACTACTTCACTCGGGAACTGAAAGGCTCCGGCCAAACACAATGACTACGGTCATGAGGCTATACCAGCCAAACTAACGCGACTCGGGGACGCCCGACCGTCGCTACAAAATCACAGGCCTTCAATTACTTCGAAAATACTTCAAAAAGAACCAGTTAAACAGGCTACCCTCGACATAAAAAGAGCTTCGACCATGTCAGCTCCTAACTACAGGCTTCGAGATGCTTAGCCACCGAGCCAAACCTCCCGAGGTGCTCGATCATCGCCATATAATGGTTGACAATCGAGGTTTTATCAAATCATCAAAGACTCAGGAAAACACGACTTCAAAAGTCCTTAACGAGGGAAAAATAAAGACTATATTAGAGGTCGCAACGACCCAATGCGTAAGAGCCACTGTCTCCAGCCTATATAAAATGCGTACCAACCTAAAGCGTGAGAGACACTGACGCCAGCTTACATTAAAAGGTCGTACCGACCCAACGCGTAAGAGCTTAAAGGCCAGCTTTAAATTTAAAAACATGAGGGTCAAATGAGCTCGAGTCTAAACCCGACTCAGAGACTGAACCCGAAACAATTAACTAAATATGCCTAAGGGCGAAAGCATAAGTGCCCAAGATGCCATCTTGCATCAAAAGGTCATACCGACCTAACGCGTAAGAGCCACTATCGCCAGCTCAAACTAAAGGTCGTACCGACCCAACGCGTAAGAGCCTAAAGGCCAGCTTTAAATTCAAAAACTTGAGGGTCAAATAAGCTCGAGTCTAAGCCCGACTCGGAGATTGAACCCGAAACAATTAACTAAATATGCCTAAGGGCGAAAGCATAAGTGCCTAAGATGCCAGCTTGCATCGAAAGGTCATACCGACCTAACGCGTAAGAGCCACTATCGCCAGCTCAAACTAAAGGTCGTACCGACCCAAATGCGTAAGAGCCACTGTCGCCAGCCCAAATCAAAAGATCGTACCTACCTAAATGCGTAAGAGCCCTTATCGCCAACTTAGATCAGAGGTCGTGCCGATCAAATACGCAAAAGCCTACGGGCCAGCCTAACGGGCCATAGAGCCGAATTATACACCTGAGGGCATTGCTCAAAGTCCAGTTCACCTGGCCAATCATCGAACAACGTGTAAAAGAAAGACATACGCAAGCAAACAGAAATTCATAGAAGGAGAGAACCAAAAGGTTTCTTTACATACACGCACGTATGAAACAATGCAAGGCTACATTTACAAAGTTCTCTAAGAACACTGTACAAAGAATCAAAAAGGAAAAAGCCTTGTCTAATTTCCCCTCGGGGACTGCAGCCCCGTCAGCCTCTTCTCCATTACCTTCGGCATCAGATACGAGGAATTTATCGTCGTATTCATCCGCCTTAGCCTGCACTATCTCTTTCGAGAGATCGAAGCCCCTAGCGTGAATCACTTCGGGCATATCCATTGCTTCTACTCTCTCGATCGGGAGCCCCTCTCAGCTCAGCCCGAGCTTCGACGGCATTTTTTAAATAGACGGTCACTTTCTTATCGGCCCTAGCTCAAATCTCTTCAGCTTCAGCCCGGGCATCCACGGACCTAGGCCTTCATATCCAAAAGGTCAGACTCGAGCTTTGCGATCCTGCTCGACTAGACCAAGCTATTTTCACAAGCATTCCAAAGTTGCACCTCGAGGGTAGAAGCCCTGGCCAAAAGCATTTTTCTTGGCCGCAACTTGGGTATCTATATGAGCCTTTAGCTCATTACACTCATGTTTGGCCTGACCAACTCTGCCCCCAAAGGCGTTCCAGGTCCTCCGTCTTTCTCTGCAACTGAAATATCAAATTATTAGTCTCCGGGGATAGAAGAAGAAAACATGCATCCCCTCGAAACAAAGGTTACCTGTCTCTCGAGGCAGCCTTCTTAGTCCAGGATTCGACTTGCCTCGTACCAAAGGTATACCGTCTCCTTTGCCCTTTTATCGCAAAAAGACCCAAGGGATTTCTCCCCTTCCAAGGATTTTCGCAACCTGGATTTGCGGCGGAGCAGCTCGGACTTGAGCCTGTCAAAGGCCTATGAAAAAGAAGCTCAATCAAAAAATGAAAGTGCAAAACTGAAAGGCCAATACAGCCGGACAAAACTCACCACAGAACATAAGCCGCTGAGCCTCCTCGAAAGTTGAGCGCACATCTACTGGTCTGGTCCCATCGACCCCGGTATAACTACTCCCGCTGGGAATACGATTGCTCGACACCCCGCTTGATTTAGGCGGCCCCTGGCCTCGAGTTTCCCACGAAGTACCTTCGGCGGGAGAAGAAGAAGGCGGCAGGAAATCTTTATCCCTCGAAGTACCCTCGACAGGAAAAGAAGACGGCGGCAAAGAAGAAACCATTTTTCCCAAGGCTAGAAGCCTCGGATGCTGCAAGCTCAGCTGATACATCCTCTTTGAGCCTCCGAGTAGGGCTTGACTCGCTATGAGCACCCTCGTCCTTCTAGGATTCCTTCCGTTCATTATCATTCCTCGTCCCCGAAGCCGATGACTCTTTCTCCTCTCCGAGAGGACACGGTCTCACCTCAGAAACTTCTCCAATGCCTGCGGTGATGGAGTTAATACGCATAAAGGAAAGTACCTTTCTAAGAAAATAAACCACATGTCACATACCGTGGTGTTTTGCTTCCCATCTACCCTTCGACAAGTCTCGCCACTTACGCCCATCATAGGTCGAGCGAGCTGCCAGCTTCCAAGTCCAATTCGCCAGGTCCGGGACCTCATATGGCATCCACAGGATCGCTGTAATAAAGAAAAGGAAAGCATCTTTACGGAGCCCTCCTCCACCATGAGCGAAAATGATAAGCACGCAGGTGTGCCACTTACGTGCGAATTTCCATTTCTCAGGAAATGGCAGGAATTCCACGGGGAAAATATCAACTGTCTGCACTCGGACAAATCGATTTATCCATCCCTGGTCTCCATCATCTTCATCGTCGGCAACAAATGGCCTCGCGGATCGACATCGTAAAGTAATCAGACCTCGGTAATGAAAGAGCCGGTACAATATGATGAGATGGCTAAGGGTGAACTCAAGCTCGGCTCCCTCCGCGAAGAACCTCCTTATCAATACTATCCTCCAGAACGACGGATGAACCTATGCCAGGGTAACCCGATATCTTCTGCAAAACTCGAGCACGACTCTATCAAGGGGGGCCCAATATAAAGGGGTACGTGTACATGTTCAAAAAAAACCCCTACATAAGCCACATGTGATGCTCTCATCCGGAGAAGGTACCTGCAGTACCACCCTTTTCCCCCCATCCGCAGTCTCTCCTATTTGCCTCGAGGTGTTCCTCTCCTATTGATGAGATGAACCTTGATGTGAGCTCCCGATGGTCCTGAACATTGGGAGGCATTTCCTAACGAAAAGTCCCTCCTCAAGATAGAGTGCCTCGAGGTCAGCTCACTGGACGCCGGCGGTGTACCACCGACCAGGCATGAAGTAGAGGCGGAACTCCCCTCTCCTTGATGAACATATTTGGATGAAGCATCCATAGCTATGATAAAACAAGAAAAGGCAGGTGAAGACTTAGTCGAAAGCTTTGAGCCGAAAAGGGAAGCATACCGGCGGGACCGTCTCAATCACTTCATGACCGTGCCATACGAATGACGCTGTCTTACAATGTTCGAGGGGTCAAGGATCCCCATGTCAACCTAGCCTCGAGATGGTGCCCAATCTCTAAGCTCTCTATCAATATAACTATGAGCTCTAAGGAGCAAGCCACATAAACCTAGCCTCGAGATGGTGCCCGATCTCGAGGACCTCCGTTATTTGAAGTACGGGCCATTCACCCGATTCTTAAGCCCAAGGGCTACCCGATTTCAAGTCAGTTTCTCACTCGAGAATTATTAATAAAGCCTCAGAGTTGTCTTCGCCTTCAGATCAACTTAAGCTCTCTCTCAGTTACTTTAGCTCAGGGGCATCTATAAACGCCTTATGGCCATCTTCATTTTAAGTTCAAAGCAAGTTTTCAAGGTCGCCCGAGCTCAAGCAAACTCTCACTCAGGAACTATTTGCGAAGGTTTAAGGGCTACATGGGTGTGACCTTTAGACACCCTGCTTGTCACATCAATCGCTCGACAAGGCGTAAACTGATGATGTGATAAGAAGTATCGGAGAGGCAAGGATTCAAGACCGTTTCTCATCATTTTCACTCTAAGAAAAGCGCTGGACTATCTTTATACGGCTAAAATCGGAAAGCCCAATTTTGTGATCGTTATGACATTCCACGGCCCGCCTCCAGAGGCCTCGAGGTACAGTTCAAAGTTCGACCCCGGGGGTCCCCTATGCTCGACCTCGGGGTGGCGCGAGTCGGTGGCTACCATGGATAAGCGGGAATTTCCCAAGACACGTTACCAAAGCTGAAAATATCTGCAAGATAAGTACTAGCCTGTACCAGACTAGTGTGTAGTTGCACCAGCTATGTCTCTTTGTAATAAGTGCACATGTACTATATTGGGATTCCCTATCCTATATAAGGGAGATCCCTGTCACTTTGTAAAGGGATCTGATACTCATTATCCAATACAAGAACATTCTCTCTGCTCTCTAACTTAACATATTCTCTTGAACTCATTACTTCCATTTATTGCTTATATTCACTGTGTTCTATTTATTGTTCTTCATTTATTGCTTATTATTGGCCATAAAGAGCCGTCATTGAATCTATCATAACTGTTAGCCCCTCCATCGACTGCCAGCGGCAGGGTTTAGGACTCGACCTCGAGGCCCCGAATAAGCAAGCTCGAGGCCCCGCTTATCAGCCTATTGGTTTGGTCATCGCCTTGTTTTCAAGCTCTTATCTCATTTTCTAATCTCTTACTTAACACCTATTGCCTAAACAACTAACATAAAAATAGATCACGTATTTTTAGAACCACAAAATCAAATCTAATTGTAATTACCACACAGTAAACAAATACAGTATTCTCATGGAGCTGCCAATCTCTTGTTATTTTAGCAGCGTTAGCTAGCTAGCTAAAGGTAGACGATATAGTATGCACATCAGTAATTAAAATTCTATGCATTCATAATATAAATAATATAATATTTATACAATCATATCACTTATTAAGTAATTATAATCAAAAAACTTGGCGAGCAGTAACAAATTGATAATCTATTAAAAATAATTGCTCACATACTATCATAGATTAAAATTCACTGATTGTTTAAAAGAACAACACGCAATGGCAGAGCCATATGTATTAATTCGCCGGAAAATTATGCCATATATCCAAGAAAGAGTCTTTTTTTGTTGTTGAATATATACCATATATTGACTCCCCTTGATTTTTCATGGATTTACTTATTATATTTTGACCTTCCATAGTGAAAATTGTGACTTCGCTACTAATTACACGAACAATGTATATCTTAAATCCTAACGGTACTGTTATGACGCGAAGTAACATGATGCACCTTGAATATTACGTACCCTTATGATTAATTATGAAGCTAGCCAGTTAGTTGGATAAGATGATGAGAAGAGTAGGCAGTTTCATAGAGTTAGCCATAGCCATATAGTTGTAAATATGTAAAGTACTCTGAACAGTACTTTCGTAGAACTCAACATATATTTCTCTGTTTGAATACTGTACTCTTGCTTGTGGCCCATGCAACTTCTTTTGTAAATGCATGGCTAGCTCTCTGTAATAAATAACCTTTTTTTTCCGGTCTGTGTTTTTTATTAACAGCCAGGAGCAAGGGCAGCCAATATAATTAAAAGAATTTATTGGAGTGTTTATAATTGACAAAAAGTTCCTTATATTTTCCTACTATATGAGTGTTTATCAAGGAAAACTTATATTTTTATATTTAGCAAGTTTTTTATTTAATATTTTCATTTGTTCTTAATAACATTCTTTTATAAGAATATCACGACATATTTAAGATCACAAAAATTAAATAATATTCTTAATTTTAGATGATTTAAATATAGCTCGAGGTTGATCGAGCCAATAAAGAGGAGCAAAAGAGCTGGCTGGTCGTCCCTAGGTTGCATCACGGTCGATCTTTTCTATATTCTTAACTTTCATGTTCAATCAAATTAAGAGTAGATAAATGAAATGGATAGAGTTTTTTATTTTATTTTTTGAAATATGTGTTTCATCCATTATATATATCTTTCTTTCTTTTTTCAGTTTGGATAATCGAGAGAGGTATATAAGGGGAGAAAGTGTCAAGTCGATCATGAGTGGTGATTATCAAACAGTGAGAGGGTAAGACAGTTGCCAGCATGAAGTTCGAGGGTTTCTTTTCTTTCCCTATCTTTCTTTTTGTTTTTTAGAGTTTGCTTTGTTTACAACGATCCATTCCTTTCCCATCTCTCGCTATCATACTGCTCTTCTCAGACACAAAGCCACTGTCTTTACATATCTCTCTCTCCTTGACAAAGACACAACCCAACTCTCACTTTATTAAAGTTGCTCCATTATAGGCCTCGACAAAGTCTTGGTGTGACATTTCATATTTTGTATGTATCCTATGCTACAGTCAATCATTTTTACATTTAAATAAAGAAAAATTAATGCTTGAGTACTATATGTCATAATGACCAATAAAGGGGGATGAAAATTATTATCGTTGTTTAATATCTTGCAACAAAGGGAGCATTGGAGTAACGTTAAAGTTGTCTTCGTGTGACCTATAGGTCACGAGTTCGAGTCGTAGAAGCAGCCAGTCAGCCACTAATACTTATATTAGGGTAGGTTGTCTACATCACACTCCTTGTGGTGCGATCCTTTCTCAGATCCTTTGTAAACACGGAATATCTTGTGCACCGAACTGCCTTCTTTCCGTTCAATATCCTGCAAAGACAAAAGAAAATGTCCAATGATTTCTTCCAATACATTGCCTAAGTATTTTTGGTGGTAGATTCCCATTAAAGTACCTTATACTTATAATGATGGGTGATGCTAGCAGATAAGGGTGTACAAACCAAATCGGAAAATCGCACCAAACCGAAAAGTCAAACCAAACCGATTAAAAAATCTGACTAAGTTTGGTTTGGTTTGATTTGGTTTGATATTGAGTAAAATAATCCGAACCAAATCGACATATAAATATATAATTTATATATACTTTTAAGACTTTATATAGAATTTTCTTTACAAAAAATCTAAAAATATTTGGGATTCTCATATGGGATATAATATTTAATAAAATATGAAGTACTCTATTTTTATTAACCATAAATAATGGGTTATATGATCACTTTCTTATCAAGTGTTACTGAAATGCGTCAATCTCTTTGTTCTTTCATGTTCATATGTCAAGATTTATTAAATTCTTATATCTTTTTCGAATTTGAAGTGATATTTTGATAATTCAAAATTAAATGGAACATATCATTAATTAGGTATCATATTGATTTTTATGTTTAACCTTGAAAGTATACATCAACGAAAACTTATCGCCGGACGACTAAAAATGTAACTATCATGTGTTATTAACAAAATTCTCCATAAAAATATTTTAATAGATCATACGTTTGTCAACTTTTTAAATTTTTACTATACATATATTTGCTTATAAAAAATTTAACAAACTAAGATTGAAATAATATTCATGTAACAAAAAACTCGAAAATCAGACAAACCGAACCAATCCAAACCGATATAGTTGGTTTGATTTGGTTTTAATAAAACCAAACTAACCCGATCCATATACACCCCTGCTAGCGGATATTGATATGGACACACAAAACAATTAAAAGAAAGAAAAAAGACAAGATGAAATGTACGGAAAGGCCAAAAAAAATAAAATAGAAGTATTAGTAGAAGAGTGGGCGTGAAAGTCAAGACCAACCTTATCCGCCAATCTATAATTCTATTTATTCTTACTTTTGTTACCAATTGCATTAGTAGACCTTAGTTTTCTCTTGAATATTGTCTTGAACGAATAAAGCCTTATATATATATATATATTACCAATAGAGAAATTTAAACAAAGATAATGTGGCGGAAAATAAGCGAATTAAGTAACATGAATATGAATATATGTTTACGTTAAAATATCGCCCAAAAATATTTTAAGGTGATAAAAAGAGGATGTCAAAGTTATGGACAATCTAGGGTATATGTTGTCACAGACAAACTAACATTATGGCTCTACAGGTGCCCATCTTTTGTCTGGTCGGAGGGCACTCAAAAAATGAGCATTTTGAAAATTTGACTTCTTTTAACCAGAAATTCCTATTGCCCAGAAAGAGACACCAATAATGTTAGAGAAAAGAATCTCATTCTACTTAGACCACACATTTTAAATAAATAAATAAAAAAAAGTTCTACGTTTACTTTGAAGTATTATGATTGTAATTTGTAAATTAAAGTGGATGAGACAAATGACAGTACTAAGTTTATGTTATAAAACTATTCACATTCTCTTTTCTTTTCTTCACATTCACGAAAAGAAAAATGAGCATCGGCTACATAATTTGCTTATTTTTTATTTATGTAAATGATTAATAGATTGACTAAATAATTGTTTATACAAAAGTATTTGAAACGTATACAAGGGGGAAAAGCAACACCAAAACGGAAAAATTGAAGGAAAGAAACTACAAGGAAAAAAGGGAGAGAAAGTTCTTTTACAAAAGGCAAGAATCTTGGCCTACTTATACACCTTTAAAATGAAAGAAAAGTAAAAGAAATAGAATAAAGGGAATTAAGAATCATAGCCTACTTGTTTTGGTAAAAATGAAGACAGTGGAAATTAAAATGCAATACGGGCATTCTTGAGTAAGAACAATGTTAGGCAATGTAGGGTTTACGATCAACTCTTTATTCCTCTCATGCTTTGACACAATTTTGAAGAAATAAAAACTCCTCATTCAGAATCTCTCTAACATTTTTCCTTTTTTTTTTTTAAATTTTCGTAGTAGTCAATATATATGTGTGTGTACATGTCCTTGGTAGATTAGCCATTTTATCCGTTCTCTGTCACTTGATTTAATTCCTACATATTAATGGTGAAATTTTTACACTACCTCATTTTGGAAATAAATATAGGTTACTAAGACTGTATATTTATTACTATCAAGCTAGTTGTACAGTGATGTATTAGTTGTACTTAGTGGAGCATTGTAGTAGTATAAATAGGAGTAGATATTTTCCGTATTGGCATTGTATTCATTTTTTTGTATTCTTTCACTCAATATGCATCTGAGTCTCTTAGCTCTTTCTCTAATTAAATAGAATCTTCCAGAAACTCCTTCAATGAAGGCATTCTATATCCGCCATTAGAGCTCATTCAAGCTAAGCTCATCCCTTCATCTTCTCTGTTATTTTGACATGGTATCAGAGCAAGGCTCTTGATCCTGAGTTCAATCGATCAATTTTCTTCTCAATTCGAGTGTATCTCCATAATAAATTTCTGTACATATAGTGAAATTTCCCCGATTTTCAAATCGATCCTTGATAGTCATGGCTAATGATGAAAATACGACGAATTTCACAAATCCGGCTTTAGATTCGACCAATCCACTCTACATGCACTCATCTGAAACCGCTGGTTCTATGCTAGTGTCGGTGCCCTTCGATGGTTCAGGATACAGATCATGGAGGAGATGAGTTCTGAGATCTCTCTCAGTGAAGAATAAAGTGGGATTTGTAAACGGAAAGTGCAGAAAATCGGATTCTCGGGACATTAATTACGATCAGTGGGAGCGCTGTGACGACATGGTCACATCATGGATCCTAAATTCTATCTCAAAAGATTTAGCGGACAGTTTACAGTATGTTAATGACGCTCAGGAACTCTGAAAGGAACTTGGAGATAGATATGACCAAACAAATGGAGCGAAGTTGTATCAATTGCAAAAGGAGATAAATAATTTGAGTCAAGGAACCCTAGATATCACTGGGTACTATACTAAAATGAAGAAACTTTGGGAAGAGCTAAATACGTTGATTGCACATGCTCAGTGCAAGTGCAATTGCACATGTGGTGCTAAGGCGAATATGCAGAAGGCTGAGCAGGACAGACGATTGATTCAGTTTCTAATGGGGCTAAACGAGGTTTACATTGTAGTTAGGGGAAGTATTTTGATGATGAATCAGTTACCTTCACTCGCTCAGGCTTTTTCGATCCTTATCCAAGAGGAGAAACAAAGAGAGGTCAAGCTGAGCAATCAATTGATGATCGAATCTACTGCCTTCAGTGTCAATAGATCAGGGGGCAATCCTTTCAGGACAAATTTTGGTCACCAGACAAACACTACAGACAATACTGGCTATACAAACTTCAATCAGCAGGGAAATAGAACTGGAAATAATAACTACAGGGGAGGATATTCTGGGAGTAAGCCACGACCTTTTTGTGACTATTGTAAGAGGCCAGGTCACATTAAGGAAAGATGCTACAAGTTACACGGTTATCCACAGGATTCAAGGTTCAACAAAGGAAAAAGAATTGCTGCAAATGTACATGGAGGTCAAGGAGAAAATGGCATTGAAAGTGGAGATGGAAATAATGTGCAGATGGAGGAACATGACATAACTATGCAGAACCTTACCAAGGAGCAATATAATCAGTTGCTGAGCATCTTGGAGAACTTTCATGCTGGAAATGGAGGAAATGAACTGAAAGCAGGAGCTGTGAATTTTGCAGGTATCTCAGCCTGTTCACCTCATTTTGATTCTGGTTTTAACTCATATGAATGTTCTAAATCTATTGTTGACTCTTGGATACTTGATTCTGGAGCATCAAACCATATGACATATAATAAAACCATGTTATCCAATGTGAAAACCTTAGTATATCCGTTCCTGGTTACTTTGCCTAATGGTTATAAGGTGAAGGTGACATTGATGGGAGATGTAGTGAAGAGTCCTAGGTTCACTCTGAAAAGAGTCCTTTTTGTCCCTAGCTTCAAGTTCAACCTAATCCCAGTACACTGTTTAACAGTTCAACTTGATTGCTTTGTCATATTTACCAAATTTGCTTGCATCCTATTACAGGCCCCTTCACTGAAGAGGCCTCTGGCAATTGGTGAGAGTAAGGATGGTCTGTACCTCTATACATCAGATTCTTGCAAGTCCAACACCTCAGAATTTTGCAAATCTAACCCCCTAGTACTTGAGAAGTCATCTAGTATACCAAATAAAGGTGATGTAATCACTCAGTCCATTTCATCTAGTGTAAGTAGTAGCAGTAATGTTAGTCCACACTCTGTTTCACACATTACACCTAGTTTACATAATTCTGTTTCCTCTACTGTCCCTAGATCACACACTTCTCTTCATGAATGTAATAAAGATGTCACAAATTCTCATGTGCAGAATGAAAGAAATATTAGTTCTACATGCAATGCATCTATGACCGATAAAACCATGATTGATCTTTTGTGGCACAATAGATTGGGACATGTACCTTTTGTCAAAATGAGAGGGATTGAGTCCATACCTGTTCACTTTTCACCCAAACAACCTTTCATTTGTCCAATCTGCCTAATGGCTAGACAAAATAGACTACCATTCTCAGAAAGAACTACAGCTACAACCAAAATCTTTGAAATCCTTCATGTTGATTTGTGGGGGCCCTATCATGTGCCAACCCATGATAAGAAAAGGTACTTCATTATTCTAGTAGATGACTACAGCAGGTGCACTTGGACACACATTTTAGCTGCAAAAGCAATGTCCTGCAAGTAGTCAAGGCTTTCTCTGCCATGGTAAAGAACCAATTCAATTGTTCCATTAAGACCATTAGAACTGATAATGGCCTTGAATTCATAAATTCTGAAACTGCTTCCTTTCTACAGTCTCAGGGGATAATACATCAGAAAACATATCCCTATACACCTCAGCAAATTGGTATAGTTGAAAGAAAACACAAGTATCTTCTAGAGCCAGCCAGGGACTGTTGTATCAATCTAAACTTCCCATGCAATACTGGAGAGAATGTATCCTCACCTCAACTTACTTGATTAACAGACTTCCTTCTACCACTCTCAAAAATAAATGTCCATTGGAATTACTCTACAAAAGAAAACCCAAATACTCTCACCTCAAAAGTTTTGGATGCCTGTGTTTTCCTACAACCCTAAAAACTCACAAAGATAAATTTGAATTTAGATCTTTACCTCATGTTTTTGTGGGATATCCCTTTGGGACAAAGCGCTACAAGGTGCTCAATCTAGTCACAAAGAGAATTCATGTGTCAAGGGATGTTGTATTTCATGAAAGTGTATTTCCTTTTGCTTTACACTCCAGTTCCATTTGAGTTTTTCCCTCATTTCCACAAGTAGATTCAGATTTAGCACAAGATCTATTCCCCTCTCATGAGTCAGCATCTGTCCCTAGTTCTCCTAGTCCATCACTCCCAACTATGTCACCTGATGCCTCATCACCAGGGCCAAGTGAACCTAACATTCATACAACCTTAAACTCAGAAGAACACTCCTTTTTTCCTAACAACAATGAAACATTCTCAAATAACACTCCTAGCTCAACAGTACAGGAACCTAATGAAAATCTAAGAAGGCCTTCCAGAACCCTCAAAGTACCTACTTACTTGAAAGATTACAACTATTCACTTCCCAAATTGCAAATAAATCATCCCGATTCCCCCTCCAATAGCAACCAAAGCACTACCTCACTCTCCTTCAATGTTTCCATACCAAATGCCAAATGTGTTTCACTCAAAGCTTTAAGTTCTGACAGTCAGCAACTAATCAGAACCATTTCACATGAGACTGAACCCAGTTCATATGAGGAGGCAGCTGCTGATCCTGCTAGGCAGGCAGCTATGCATCAGGAGTTTGAGGCTTTTTATGCTAATCACACTTGGACCCTAGTGCCACTCCTAGTTGGAAAAAGGGCAATAGGATGTAAGTGGGTATACAAGGTGAAGCACAAGGCAGATGTCATTATAGAGAGATTGAAAGCAAGGCTAGTAGTGAAGGGATACACTCAGCAGGCAGGGGTAGATTACACAGAAACCTTTTCACCAGTAGTGAAAATGACAACTGTCAGGGCCCTAATTGGGACAGCAGTAAAGAAAGGCTGGAAGATCTTCCAATTGGATGCGAACAATGCATTCCTCCATGGGGATCTTCATGAGGAGGTATACATGGAAGTACCTCCAGGTCTAGCTGTAGAAAGGCCAGGTTTAGTGTGCAAATTGAACAAGTCCCTATATGGTTTAAAACAAGCAAGCAGACAATGGTATGAGAAGTTGACTGAAGCACTCTGTTCCAGGGGGTATACACACTCTTTACTAGACTACTCTTTGTTTTACAAGAAACATGACACTTCAGTAGTATTTGTAGTTGTTTATGTGGATGATGTCCCAGTGACAGGGACTGACTTACAAGAGATAGATGCACTGAAGGGTTACTTGCATAAGACTTTCAGGATAAAGGACCTGGGAAGACTCCTTTACTTCCTAGGATTAGAGATTATGTACAAGGATGATGGAGTATTGATATCACAAAGGAAATTCACAATGGACCTCCTATCAGAATTTGATTGCACAAAGTATTCTGCTTTGACCTCTCCACTAGATCCCTCAACTAAACTGAGTGCAGATGAAGGACCTCTGTTGCCTGATTCTTCACACTACAGAAAACTAGTGGAAAAGTTGAATTATCTGACTAACACAAGGCTTGATATATCCTATAGTGTGCAACATTTGAGTCAGTACATGCAAAGTCCTAGGGAGCCACATTTGAAAGTTGCATATCATGTATTGAGATATCTCAAAGGTGATCCCAACTCGGGGATCTTTCTATCCAACAAACAGGATTACAGGATTCGAGCTTTTTGTGATTCAGACTGGGCAGCCTGCCTTGATTCAAGAAAGTCAGTGAGTGGTATGCTGTATTGCTAGGTGATGGACCTATTAGTTGGAAATCTAAGAAGCAACACACCATCTCACTGTCCTCGGCAGAAACAGAATACAGAGTTGCTAGGCAGGTTGTGGGAGAATTAGTGTGGCTACTCAGACTACTGCAAGAATTGATAGCTCCCTTAACATTTCCTGTGCCAGTTTTCTGTGATAGCCAAGCAGCACTCCATATAGCCAAAAACCCTGTATTTCATGAACGTACGAAACACATAGAAGTGGACTGCCACTTCGTGAGAGATCAAGTACACGAGGGGCTTATCACTTTGCATCACATTTCCACGAATGAGCAACTGGCAGACATCTTCACCAAACCTCTCACAGGATTGAAACACTGCAATTTACTTAGCAAGTTGGCTGTGAGTTCTTCCCTTCCAACTTGAGGGGGGGGGGGGTATTAAGACAGTGTATATTTATTACTATCAAGCTAGTTGTACAGTGATGTATTAGTTGTACTTAGTGGAGCATTGTATGTATATTTATTACTATCAAGCTAGTTGTACAGTGATGTATTAGTTGTACTTAGTGGAGCGTTGTAGTAGTATAAATAGGAGTAGATATTTTCTGTATTGGTATTGTATTCATTTTTTGTATTCTTTTACTCAATGTACATATGAGTCTCTTAGCTCTTTCTCTAATGAAATAGAATCTTCCAGAAACTCCTTCAACGAAGGCATTCTTCACCCGCCATTAGAGCTCATTCAAGCTAAGCTCATCTCCTTCATCTTCTCTGTTATTTTGACATAGGTAACTATCCATAATAAATAAGATTAATAATCTAAGAAATAAGCGAAATACAGTCAAACCTCTCCATAACAACATTGTTTGTTCCGAAGTTTTTTGGCTTTTATAGTGAATGACTGTTGTACACCTATAACAGCATTTAGCATTTAAATATATTTTGGATGTTATAGACAAAAATTATCCAAAAACTAATTATTTTTCTTTTATAATATTATATATAAAAGATTAATAGAATATTTAAATTCAAAATCTCAAAATATATAAATATTTCACGAATTAAATACTAAAGAAATCTAGTACATTATTAAAAAATTCTTAACTAAACGCACAAATATTTAAACTCTAAGGCACACAATTAAAAAATAGGAATAGATTACGTTTACATATTATTGATAATTGTCCAATATAAGATATATCATGTGTACATCTTCAAATAAAAAAAGAATGATATGCATATCTTCAAAAAGTTTAAATAGATCTTTTAAGTATCTTTTGGCATTTTTCTAATGCGAGATATATCATTTGTAGATCTTTAGTTATAAAAATATTTGATGTGCATATGTTCATGGAACATACTGCTATCCTTAAGATAATATATATATAGCTACTATAAGTTGTACATTAAAGTTATAAAGTATTTGCTTAAATATTTAGAACTATTATTAGTAATAATCTTAGAAATCTGCATGGCTGTTATAGAGGGGTAATTTTACAAAGAGCGTATTGTCATAAAGATGGATGTTGCTGTTATATGCAGAATACTGTTATAGAGAGGTAAAATATAACATAAAAATTCAGTTCTGAAAAAAACTAGGCTTTTATAGTGAATGGATGTTAAATAGGGATAATGTTATAGAGAGGTCTGACTGTAACCCACTACAACGGTTAAAATTTAAAATACACTAATAATGAAAAATTCTTTATATTTTCAGTGTAGTTAAATACTTCCTACACTCCAAAAAAAAAAAAATTAGAAAATCTAGTTAGTGGGGAAATTTTTGTTGGGTTACTATTTTCTTTTCTAATTATCTTCGATTTTTTGTAAAGGTACATGCAAAGCTTTCTTCCAAAAGTAAAACACCATGAAGTAAAAAAGGCTTATGTGGACATGAATTCGGATTAATCGAGACTCCAATATAGATATCGGACACCTAATGGAAAAATACAAGATCGGGGAGATCATCATGTTCGTGCATGGGAGCTCTTGTTAAAGGCTGCAAGAATGCCACTATATACACTGAGAAGAGCTTTTACGACCAATCTAAATTGATTTCCATCATTATCAACTCTGAAGGAGTTAATGGTTTAGTTTTATTTGGATATGATTTGTTCACTCCTATTATAGCAACTTGAATTGATTTCCAACAGCCTGAGATTTGAATTATTTTTGTACTACACACTTTTCAATTTTAGCTATTGAACTAGCTGTATTTTTAATATTTTCATGAAAATAAGAGAATAATAATGCAAAATATAATGTATAAGATTCTCCGGAGCGAGAGCTGCTATGTTGCGGTAAATCCATCTCAGGAGTAAGTTGCTCTGTAGTAGCCATTTTTGTACTTGTACCAGCTTGAGCAGCCAAAATATTGATACTCAGAGATTGAGGATTGGTTGAAACATTCGAAGATGTACATTTGGGGATTCGACGATAAAGATTGGACAACGATCTCACTTTCCTCCTCATATTCGATTTGACTTATGTTCATTCGTTCAGCGAGCAAAGCGTTATACCGAAGAAAGAAGTGACTATTTTATTTAAGTAATTCTTCTTATTCTTATAACTCTCATAGTTGACGTTCTCCTTTTATGGATTTACCTGGTGAACACAACTCTTGCTTGGGTAGGTAGTGCTGGTTTCCGGCAACTTTCCGCATTCATATGCCTTAATTACCTTGCTTGTTAATTTTACTTGAGTGATTCCACAAAAATTTTATACGTAAGTAATGTATAAAAAAGGCTTTAAAGTGTCAAAGAAAAATAATATATATATATATATATATATATATATATATATATATATATATATATATATATATATATATATATATATATAT